>NW_007029657.1:151354-188002 GCF_000164805.1 Carlito syrichta | reverse complement strand
AGGTCTCACCAAGTTGCCCAGGCAGGTCTCAAACCCACGGGCTCAGGCAATTCACTCACCGCAGCCTCCCAAAGGTGCGGGATTACAGCCTGAGCCACCAAGCCCGGCTGACTCTTCCTTTCGTAAAAGACTTCTCTTTAGTATCTGATGCTATTTGATAGCATTTTACTCACAGTAGAATTTCTTTCAAACTTGAAGTCAGTGCTTTCACACCCTGCCACTGCTTTATCAACTAAGTTTATGTAATATTCTAAATCCTTTTTTGTCATTTCAACAACATTCACAGCATCTTCATCAGGAGTAGATTCCATCACAAGAAACCACTTTCTTTGCTCACCAATAAGAAGCAACTCCTCATCCATTCCAGTTTTATCATGAGATTGCAGCAATTTAGTCACGACTTCAGGCTCCACTTCTAATTCTAGTTCTTTTGATATTTTGACCACATCTGCAGTGACTTCCTCCATTGAAGTCAGCCATGAGGATTGAGTTCTTCCAAATTCCTGTTAATGTTGATGTTTTGACCTCCTCCCGTGAATCACAAACATTCTTAATGGCATCTAGAGTGGTGAATCTTTTCCAGGAGGTTTTCAATTTACTTTGTCCACATCGATCAGAGGAATCCCTATCTATGGCAGCTACACATATATTTCTTAAATAGTAAAACTTGAAAGTTGAAATGACTCCTTGGTCTGTAGGCTACAGAATGGGTGTTATGTTAGGAGGCATGAAAACTACATTAATCCCCTTGTACATCTCCATCAGAGCTCTTGACTGATCGGGCACATTTTTAATGAGCAGCAGTGTTTTGAGAGGAATCTTCTTCTGAGCAATAGTTCTCAAGGAGCTTAGAAATACTCAGTAAGCCATGCTGTAAACAGATGTGCTGCCATCCAGGCTTTGTTGTTCCATTTATAGAGCACAGGCAGAGTAGGTTTAACATAATTGTTAAGGACCCTAGTATTTTTGGAATGGTAAGTGAGCACTGGCTTCAACTTACAGCTACGTTAGCCCCTAATGAGTCAGCTTGTCCTTTGAAATTTTGAAGCCAGGCATCGACATCTCTCTAGCTATGAAAGTTGTAGGTGGCATCTTTCGATAGAAGGCTGTTTCATCCACACTGAAAATCTGTTGTTTAGTGTAGCCACCTTCATTAGTGATCTTAGCTAGATCTTCTGGATAACTTACTGCAGCTTCTCCATCAGCAGTTGCTGCTTCACCTTGTGCTTTTATGCTATGGAAATGGCTTTTTTCCTTAAGTTCATAAACCAACCTCTGCTAGCTTCAAATTTTTCTCACTTCTCAGCCTTCATAGAATTAAAGAGAGTTAGGGCCTTACTCTGGATTAGGCTTTGGTTTAAGGGAATGTAGTGACTAGTTTGATCTTTTATCCAAACCACTCAAACTTTCTCCATGTCAACAATAAGACTGTTTTGATTTCTTATTCAAGTGTTCACTGGAGCAGCATTTTTAATTTCCTTCAAGAACTTTTCTTTTGCATTGACAACTTGGCTAACTGTTTGGTGCAGGAGGCCTAGGTTTCTGCTTGTCACAACTTTCAACATGCCTTCCTCACTAAGCTTAATCATTTTTAGCTTTTGATTTCAAGTGAGAGATATGTAACTCTTCCTTTCACTTGAACACTTGGAGACCATTGTAGAGTTATTAATTAACCTAATTTCAATATTTTTGTCTCTGGGAATAGGGAGCCCAAGGAGGGGGAAAGAGAAGGGGAAACATGGTGGAGCAGTCAGAATATACAACAGCCGGGCTCGGTGGCTCAGCCTGTAATCCCGTGCCTTTGGGAGGCTGAGGTGAGTGGATTGCCTGAGCCCGCGGGTTCAAGACCCGCCTGGGCAGCGAGACCTCATCTCTACAATAAATAAAAAAGTCAGCCAGGCGTGGTAGCACACGCCTGTAGTTCCAGCTACTTGGAAGGCTGAGGCGGAAGGATCGCCGGAGCCCAGCAGGTCGAGGCTGCGGTGGCCAGGAGCAGCCACTGCACTCCAGTCTGGGCGACAGAGTGAGACTACAACTCAAAAAAAAAAAAAAGAATACACACAACATTTATCAATTAAGTTCACCATCTTATTTGGGTACTGTTGAAGATCCCCAAAACAGATAACAGTTGTATAATCAAAAATCACTGGTCACAGATCAATATAGTAATGAAAACAGACTGGGCGTGGTGGCACACTCCTGTAATCTTGTCACATTGAGAGTCTGAGGTAGAAGTATAACTTGGGCCCGGGAGTTCAAGTACTTGTCTCTACAAAAAATCAAAAACTTAGCTGGGTATGGTGATTCATGCCTATATTCCCAGCTTCTTAGGAAGCTGAGAAAGGAGGATCCCTGTAGCCCAGGAAGTCAAGCTGCAGTGAGCTGTGATCTTGCCACTGCACTCCTGTTTGGGTGACAGAGTGAGACCTCAACTCAGAAAAACAAAACAAAGCAAAAAAATGATGAAAAAAAGTTTGAAATATGAAAAGTATGAAAATGTAACACAGAGACACAAAGTGAGCACATACTGTTGAAAAATTGTACCAGTAGAATTGCTTCATGCAGGATTGCCACAAACCTTCAATTTGTGAGAAGCACAAAAAAGCAAAGTGCAATAAAAAGTGGTATGCCTGTACCTTTTTAATTGTAAGATATTATTTTCCGGAAAAAAAACTTAGTTGTCTAATTGATTATATTAATAAGTATAAGCATACTTATTATTAAGTGTGCTTATACTTATTATATTAGGAAACTTCATTTAGATATAATTTGATTAATTATGTTCTATTTTTGATATTTTTATAAAAATCCATTCAAAATATATTTGAAATTTTGTAAATAACTTAAATTTAACATAGTAAATCAGACTGAATCTTTCATTAAGGATTTTATGCCTCAGGATATCATTTTTTTGTCAGTAATATATTAAGATGAGTAATGTAGACTAAAGTTACATTGATGCTAAGACATATTCAAGAAGCTACAATTTTTGAACGTTTTGTTTTTCATCCTATTCAGGAAAAGTTGTTTTATTGCTATTTGTGAATTTTTTCTCAAAATGAAACAGAAAAAGAAATTCTGTTTAATTTCTTATTCTATAAGTACAGTTGGCCTTCAGTATTCACTGGGGACTGATTCTAGGAATCCTCCCCCATAACCAAAATCCAAGGGTGCTCGAGTTCTTTATATAAAAATGACATAATACTTGCATACAACCTATGCATGTCTTCCTGTATACTTTAAATCATCTCTAGATTATTTAGATTACCTAATGTAGTATAGATGCTATGTAAATAGTTATTATACTATATATTTTTTTAATTTGTATTATTTTTTTTTTCTGAATGTTTTCTATCCACAGTTGGTTGAATCCAGTATGTGAAACCCACAGAAATGAAAGGCCAGCTGTATTTATTGCCTCCTATGTGCCAGGCACCATGCTAGGTTCTAACTTCTTGCCATCTATGATCTTACAGTCTACCATGACAGACAGACACACTTTTCCAGTAACTAAAAGAAGTATTATGTTTTTCTCTAAGCACTATTCATTATCCATGAAGTAAAACTTTGTGTGGAAAAGAGAGACAGGTAGTGTTAGATTAATGAACATCGTATTTCTTCCTCTACTCTTCGATAAATTTTTTCTGGGTTTTTCCAGCTTTGCAAAAAAGTACCTGACCAGAGTCATTTTTGGTGAGTAGTTAACACAGAATGCTGTTGTCATTCATTTTGTGGCCTACTAGGGCTTCTGAAATTGTCTACCTGATTTCATGACTAACCTAATGCAGTTTCTTAAAGTGAAACTTAAGAAACTCGAGAGAAAGCTTAGGTTTCTCAAACTACTGAGTACATGAAGTAGCCACAGATTATGGACTTTCGGAACTGTCATAACTTCCTGTACCTCCCTGACTTTGCTGTTTGACCCACCCACCCTCTAATTTTTACCATTGTCGAAACAGCAAACCGGAAATTAACTGGGGGGAATTTTGGTTTTGTTTGTCAAGTTGCTGAATTAAACAAAGTAAAGATGTATTTTGTGTCCTGTCAATAAATCATATTTAGAAGAATATTAGATTTATGTACCTAATACGGTACCAGTATTGAATATATAATAGGCTTTACTACCATCATTATGGTAATAAATTCTTTTTTTTTTTTTTTTTTTTTGGTTTTATGTTTTACTGTGTAGGATTGAAATTTAAGTTGTAGCCAGGCTCGGTGGCTCAGCCTGTAATCCCGCGCCTTTGGGAGGCTGAGGTGAGTGGATTGCCTGAGCCCGTGGGTTCGAGACCCGCCTGGGCAACTTGGTGAGACCTCATCTCTACAATAAATCAAAATGAGCTGGGCGTGGTAGCATGCGCCTGTAGTTCCAGTTACTTGGAAGGCTGACGCAGAAGGATCGCCGGAGCCCAGCAGGTCGAGGCTGCGGTGGCCGGGAGTGGCCACTGCACTCCAGTCTAGGTGACAGAGTGAGACTCCAACTCAAAAAAAAAAAAAGAAAGAAATCTAAGTTGTTTAATCATAGTTTAAGTGCAAATGCCAATTCTTTCATGTCAGTAACTTTGAAATATGAAATAATCTTTTTTTTTTTTAAAGCAGGATTTATTGAGAGGACAAAAAAGCTCCCACAGTGGGAGGGGACCTGAGGGGGTTGCCATGTAATATTCTTAAAACCAAATCATCTTTAGGTTTTTTTTCTCTTGAAGTTCTTAAAATGCTTATACAGAAAGAATTAGGTTAGCAAAATTTTGAAAAGTAATTTCAGAAATAGCCAGAGAGAAGCCTGGATGTCTAGGGAATATTGTTGAAGTAGGATAGTTATCATATAATAAAATTATTTCTGGAAGAAACTCCCTAGATCTCCAGCTTTCCAGTCTTCTCTCTGCTACTTGAATTTGTCTGGTTAATGCTTTTCATGGCTCTCTAAGAGAGGAGGAAGCTTACCATGTAAACACTGTGGATACTAGGTTCTAGCATACACTGGCACCTTTCCTGAGAGCTGATTCAGGAGGTGGAAAGAAGAATGGGTGCTGAGGAGGAAGAGGTAGGGCTGGAGCAGCTGTGGAATAGGCTGCCCATGGGGTGCTGGAAAGGAAAAGGGGGAAACCAAAAGAAGAAGTAGGAAAACTAGAAAATGAATTGAGCCTGTGTAGTGTTTATGCTCTGCTGCTACACCATTTAATAAACAGAAAACACTGAAGGGGAATGAGGGAAGAAGACAGGGTAGCTATTTACAGGTATGAAAAGATAATTCTGAGGGTTTTTCCTCAATTTCCCCCTGATTTTAAGTCTTCCTACATCACTACTGAAAGTGTCCTGGAATTGGCTGCACACTGCAGCAAAGCAGTTAACATTGGACTCACCAGAAAGGACTGGAGCTGTGGGAGCTAGGATTCCTACTTGTTTTAATCTCTTGAGGCAGCTCTCCCCTCTTTTCCAAGTATAATAGTTATTATTTAGTAAAATTAGTTGAGTTACCATAAATGGAACTCTGATTAGAAGTTGCCTCTGGCCAGGCGCGGTGGCTCAAGCCTGTAATCCCAGCACTTTGGGAGGCCAAGGTGAGAGGATTGTCTGAGCCCAGGGGTTCGAGACCATCCTGGGCAACTTGGTGAGACCTCATCTCTACAATAAAAAAAAAAAATCAAAAAATTAGTTGGACATGATAGCACACGCCTATCGTTCCAACTACTTGGAAGGCTGAGGCGGAAGGATCGCCTGAGCCCAGCAGGTCGATGCTGGGGTGACCGGGAGCATGCCGTTGCACTCTAGCCTAGCCTGAGCAACAGAGTGAGATTCTGACTAAAAAAAAAAAAAAAAAAATTACCTCAATACATGATTATTTTTCAATTAAATATAGAAAATTTTACAGCTAGTCGAAGAAGAGGGAGTAGAGAATAAAAATAATTTTTTTAAACAAAATTTAATTTAATTTTTTTAAAGAAGTTGCCTCAATCTCTGATTGAATAAATGTGACTTTCAGTGTTTGAAAGATAGGGAAGATTATTTTAAGTAATCACTAAAAAAATTTTCTTCTTCGGTTCTATTGAATTTTTAAACTTTTTTTAAAAGATCAGCAGCCACTTCTTAGTTTTTTTAAGTGTGTGTATCTGGTACTTTTTTTTAAATACACAATTGCCCTCACTTAAAAAAACAAAGCTCCTGAGGTAACTTAAGGGTAAGTTTCAGTTTGTCCATAAGTTTTTACATAAAATCATAAATTTATGAAAAGTTGAAAGTGTATATAGTTGGAAATCATATTCTTTTATCTGTCACTCATATTAAACTCTTTTAAGTATCACTTCTAAGTTTATATTTGGTTCACTTGCTTTCAGATTGTCATTTTCACCTTTAGGGAACCTGCAGCTAACTTAATTGGCTACCTAAAAAGTTGAAGATGAATATTGATGAATTTTATTTAAGTGAAACCAATTTTTTCTCCCAGCATTGTTTTTAGTTTCACCCATGTTTTGCATGAAGCTGTTTATGATTATTCCAGGGTAGTTTTCCATTATACTACCATTCTGCAGTTCATCAGTGTGAGCTGCAGATGTGGATGGACATCTGCATTGTTTCCAATTTCTAGCTACTACAAATAATTCTCCTTTGAAATTCTTGTTCACGAATTTTGCTGTACACATGCAAGAGTTTCTTTAGGATTCAATACCTAGAGGGAAGAAAACTTGATCATAGGAAATGAGTATCTTTAAATTTACTGGATAATTCCAAACTTTTTTTTTTTTAAGGCAGGTCTTACTCTGTCACCCAGGTGGAATACAATGTCAGATAATGACTGTAGCCTCAGTCTTCTGGGCTCAGGAGATCCTTCTGCCTCAGCTTCCCAAGTAGCTGGGACTACAGGCCCATACCACCATGGCTGGCTAATTTTTTTTTCTTTTTAATAGAAATGACGTCCCACTATGTTGCCCAGACTAGTCTCTAACTCCTGAACTCAAGCAGTCCCCCTGCCTCAGCCTCCCAAAGTGCTGGGATTAGAGGCGTGAGCCACGATGCCCGGCCCAAACTATTTCTAAAGTGATTGTAACGATTTTCATTCCCACAAACAGTGTGTGAGAGTTTCCATTGCTCCACATTCCCACCACACTTAATATTATCAGACTTACCAATTTTTAGTTTGCATTTTTTGATAATCACTATTGAGGCTCAACACCTTTTCATATACTTGTTGGCCATTTGGATTTCCCTTTGCGTGGTATTGGTTCAAAGCTTCTTGGATTGTCTTCCTAGTGTCAGTGATTTGTAGAAATTCTTTATATATTTTAGATAACTTTTCTGTTTGTTAGTATTTTATTTGAAAGTTCATTTTTTGGGGATTCTTGTTTTAAGAAACCCTCCCTACCTCAAGGTCATAAAGAAAATCTCCATATTATTTTTTTAAAAAGTTTTAGCCAGGCTCGGTGGCTCAGCCTGTAAGCCCGTGCCTTTGGGAGGCTGAGGTGAGTGGATTGCCTGAGCCCGCGGGTTCGAGACCCGCCTGGGCAGTGAGACCTCATCTCTACAATAAATCAAAAAATCAGCCAGGCGTGGTAGCACATGCCTGTAATTCCAGCTACTTGGAAGGCTGAGGTGGAAGGATCGCTGGAGCCCAGCAGGTCGAGACTGCGGTGGCCGGGAGTGGCCACTGACTCCAGTCTGGGCAACAGACTGAGACTCCAACTCAAAAAAAAAAAAAAAAAAGTTTTATAGTTTTGCCAGGCACAGTGACTCAATGCCTGTAATTCCAGCACGTTAGGAGGCAGAGGCGAGAGGATTACCTGAGCCCAAGGGTTCGAGACCAGCCTGTGCAACTTGGCAAGACCTCATCTCTACAATAAATCAAAAAATTAGCTGGGTGTGGTGACACATGCATGTAGTTCCAGCTGCTTGGAAGGCTGAGGTGGAAGGGTGGCTTGAGCGCAGCAGGTCAAGGCTGTGGTGGCCATGAGCGTGCCACTGCACTCCAGCCTGGATGACAGTGAGACTCCAACTCAAAAAAAAAAAAGCTTTATAGTTTTGACTTTCACATTTTGGTTTTTATCTACCTGGAACTGATTTTTATGTTTGGTTGGGAAAGGGAGTCTATTTCTGGACGGTTTTGTTCTTGCTCAATTGATGTGTTTCTTTATCCCTGTGTCTGTCCCCATACTATGCCGTGTAAGTCATGATGGATAGAGAAAGTCTTCTGTCTTGTTACTGTTCTTCAAGAGTTTCTTAGCCCTTTGCATTTCCACATCAATTTTAGAATTAGCTTATTAAGTTCTCACTCACAGATTGAGATTTTGATAGGGATTTAACGTTTTGGAGACACTTGACATCCCTACAATATGCAGGCTTCCAGTGCATGAACATGCTTATTGTCCCTGACTAGAAATGGCATAATGGGAGTTGGTCCTGATCATATTGTAGCCCCTTCCAAGTCACATGAGAGATGGCACACTATGGTCTTGCAGCTCTTCAGCAGATCAGTTCATAATAATTCTACCACCTTGAGGTGTGTTTTTGTTTGTTTTTTAACTGTGGTAAAAAAAAATTAACATAAAATTTACCAATTTTACCATTTTTAAATGTATAGTTCAATTGTGATAACTATATCACATTTTTGTGCTATGAATCTCAAAACTTTTTCATCTTACAAAACTGAAACTATTCTGATTCTCTTGGTGGAAAACTGAAAAATAAAAATAACAAAAACTGAAACTATACCCATTTAACAACTCCCTATTCCCTGCCTCACCCTGATAACCACCATTTTTCTCTAGGTCTATGAATTTGATTACTTTAGGTACCTCATATAAGTGGAATCATACGGTATTTGTGACAGGCTTATTTAACTTGGCATAATGTACTCAAGCTTCACATGTGTAGCATGGGACAGGATTTCCTTTCTTTTTAAGGCTTAGTAACATTCCATTGTATGTGTATGCCACACTTTGTTTATCAGTTCATTCAAATGGATATTTTGGTTGCTTCTACCTCTTGGCTATTGCGAATAATGCTGCTATGAAACACGGATGTGCAAGTATCTCATCAATATGTTTGGAGGGGGTTTCTTTCCTTTTTAACCATTATATACTGCAGTTTCAAATATGGATGTTAAAGCACCCTAGAAAAGGGAAAAGCCAGGGGTGGGTTTGAATGTGGCAGCTACTTTGTGTGAAAGTACTCATGCTCAGGCACAACCCCCTTGGGTCCCCTCCCACAGTGGGAGTTTTTCTGTCCTCTCAATAAATCCTGCTTTCTTTAAAAAAAAAAAGAAAGAAAAGAAAAGAAAGTACTCATGCTCTTGCTGCCACCATACATTAAGGTTTTCAATGACTTAGGCTAAGGTGATCATTATGAAAAGTAATGGTATAAGTGTAAAGTTATTTTGAACTAATATTTTAAATAATTTTATAAATATGTAATACCTCCACATAATTCAGTATTCAAAAGATTCCAAAGCATTTCTAGTAAAACATCTCCCTTCCAATCCATCCCCAGCTGTCCAGCTGCCCTCTCCAGTGGCGGCCAACATTTTCAGTCTTAGTTTCCTCCTAGGGGTATTCTATGCAAATATAAATACATAGATATTTTCCTGTCCCTTTTTACACAAATAGTAGCACAGCATGCCTATTTTGTTTTTGTTTTTGTTTTTTTTTTTGCCTCTTATCCCTTTTTAAAATAATCTTCTTTGGAGATGAACATCATCAGATTTTATGGCTACAGGATATTCCATTGTATGGATGAACACTTATTTAGTTCCCCATTCATGAACAGTGGGGAGTCTTTGGTGTAACAAACAGTGCTGTAATAATAACTTTTCATAAACATACTATCACACAGGAGCAGGTATATCTGTAGGATACATTACAAGTAGAATGCTGGGCCAAAAAGTATGTATAATTATAATTTGTGTGTGTGTGTGTGTGTTGGAGTCTTACTCTGTTGCCCAGGCTAGAGCGCAGTGGCATGCTCACGGCCACCTCAGCATCGACCTGCTGGGCTCCAGCGATCCTACCTCCTTAGTCTTCCAAGTAACCAGAACTACCACGCCAGGCTAATTTTTTGATTTATTGTAGAAATGAGGTCTCACCAAGTTACCCAGGCTGTTCTCGAACCTGTGAGCTCAGGCAATCCCCTCATCTCAGCCTCCCAAAGTGCTGGGATTACAGGCTTGAGCCACTGTGCTCGGCCAATTATAATTTTTATTTTTATTTTTTTATAAAAGCAGGATTTATTGAGAGGACAGAAAAGCTCCCAGAGTGGAAGGGGGCCTGAGGGGTTGCCTTACAATTTTAAAATAATTTTTTAAATGTTTTTTAACAGCTTTGAACTATTTTTTTTAACACCCATTTTAGTTTTGTTGCTATTGTAAACTTAGCCAAGAATCCCACTGTTGATCAATAGACTTTTCTTCTCTAACAGAATCAATTATGAAATATAATACTGTGAACAATTGTGTTAAGTCTCTTACTACTATTTTGCAATATAAATTTTTGTAATAATTGGCAGTTCTGATTTGAAAGCCCATATCAAGGAGTCTCAGCCCTAGCTGTGGGAGTGGATGCTCTGTAGGGCCCCCATCAAGTTGGAAAGAGCATTTGATATTGTGATGTTTATGTGTGGAAACAGGCGATTGTGGGAGAGGGTTTCTGTTGCTTCTAAATAAGCCTCACACACCATCAGGCATGAACTGTGAGCCCTGAAACAGCTGTTTTGATTGATTCTGAATGAGGAACAGGGGTCCTGTCAGCCTTTAGTAACAAGGGTCCGGGGTTGAGAAGCTCTGTGCTGAACTTCTCTGATTCACAGACATGGATTTATTTTTGCTGCTTCTGTTAGTTAGGGTTTTATCAAGCAGGGGAGACATTGTCAAGAATAAGGATAAAACCAAACTACTAGACCTATATTTCAACTTTTGGAAATCTTCCCTCTCATACTAAGTACTTAACAGCCACCTCTTGGGTATACACAGAGCTCTCTTGCAGTGAAGAATATGAAGCAGCAAAAGGGATATCTCTCACCCTTAGAGAGATGTATCTCCTGATGTAAACAGGACATTATCCAGATAATGATAATTCAAAGGTTTAGAAAAGTGATGAGACATTAAAAAAAAACAAACTGTTACACAACTTGAAGCTAAAAACAAGTTCAGAGGCTTAGCAAGTCTGCTCTCCTGGCTACATAAACAAATCATGTCACTTGTTGAAAACCTATTCTGATTTAGAATCTTTCAGCAGAAATCCCATATTCTCCTTCAGTGAATCATTCCAATGTTAACACCTTTACTCTCATTAAATGCCCACTACGGTTTAGCAATTCAAGCATAATTTTCAGGGCAGCGCTATTTTCAAATACAGTTCAAATGGAAATTAATTAAATACACAACTAATGCTGGTATCATTTTTGCTTTAAATATTTAGTAGAAAATATCTTGAAATCTTTTTCCATGATTTTTAACAATAGGACAATAAAGCAAATGCTATGACGTGCCTTACTATTCTCTAATAGTACTTTGAGGCCAGGTGCAGTGGTTCATGCCTATAATCCCCAGCACTTTGGGAGGCCTTGGCGGAAGGATTGCTTGAGCCCTGGAAGATTGCTTGAGCTTGGGAGTTCAAGACCAGCCTGGGCAGCATAGACCTTGTCTCTACAAAAAATAAAAATTAGCCAGGTGTGGTGGCGCATACCTATAGTCCCAGCTACTTAGGAGGCTGAGGCAGAAGGATCACCTGAGCCTAGGAGGTTGGGGTTGCAGCAAGAATGAGATCCTGCACTCAAAAAATAATTAGATTGAACCCAGAGCAAAGTGATCAAGTAAAATCTGTGTTAAACCACCTGTCAGAATTTGATCATTTGTGAAGAAGATTAGCTTATTGTTAACTGGACTTACTGCAGTCAAGACCTGAGGTTCCCCTGGAATATTATTTTAGTAAGTCAAAGATTAGCTGACGTAGGGACAGGGCAGGGAAGAATGGGAGTTTCTTTTCCTACATATTGTTAGCTCTCTAGGTTTAAAGAGAGATCCTTTCACTTTTCTAATGTTTTCTGTTACTCTTGTAATTCATAGGGATATCTGTGTTTGCCCTACATGGCACTGCAGCAGCATCATCTTCTCTCTGATGTCACCGTTCGGGGATTTGTTGCTGGAGCTACTAACATCCTTTTTCGACAACAAAAACACCTCAGTGATGCCATTGTGGAAGTACGTTTATGTGTGAGTGTGTACTTGACCCTGCTAGTCCCTTTTTTCCTTTCTTAAGTGTAACTATGAAGGTACAGTAACAACACTAATAATGATAGCAATTGCTTACTGTATACCAAGTATCCTAAGTGTCATGTGTATATTAACTGATCTAATTCTCATAACACCTCAGTAGATGTACTGTTACTTTTCATATTTGACACCTGTGGAGGCTAAGAAACAGAGAGATTAAGTGACTTACATGATATCACACAGCCAGTAAATGAGTGAGCTAGGATTTCTGCCTGGGCAACTGGGCCCCCTATGACCTCATGATTGAATAAAATGTGTTTGTTGTTTAAATAATTTCAATCCTTCTAGCCTGTTTAATAAGCTTCTGATATCAAGACAAGAAAGTTAAGAATAAATATTTGACATCTTATCAGCATATAAGAAATTTAAATCATTTGTTTAATTTTACAAGTGAAGCAATTTTTTAAGAAAAGAAAAAATAAATTTCAGCCCAAACCTAAGATTTTTTTGTAGTTTCTGACAGATAGTACCATAACATGCTTCTTGGAAAAATGCTTATAATAAAATGAAAAATCCAGGATTCAAACCAATATGTATTATAATCTCAATTTTTTTTTTAAGTCGGAGTCTCATTCTGTCACCCAGGCTGGAGTGCAGTGTCATGCTCACGACCAACCCAGCATCAACCTGCTGGGCTCTGGCAATCCTTCCACCTCAGCTTTCCAAGTAGCAGGAACTACAGTCGCGCACTATCACTCCCAGCTAATTATTTATTTATTTATTATAGAGACAAGGTCTTGCCAAGTTACCCGGGCTGGTCTGGAACTCGCAGGCTCAGGCAGTCCACTCATCTTGGCCTCCCAAAGTACTGAGATTACATGCCGAGCCACTGAGCCCGGCCTATAATCTCAATTTTGAAAAAAAAAAAAAATACACCTTCCAAGATGCAGATGGGAGGACCAGAATTGTGTCAGCATTATTGGTTACAGTCTAGTTCTGAAGTTGGCTGGTGGGTTCATGGGTATTTATTTTATTATTATACTTCAAAACTAATCTATAAATTACACATATTTCTTTGTATATCAAATATTATATAATAAGAATATTCTACTCAAAAGAAAATGTTTTAAAGAATTATTCTCATTAGGTTTATTCATTTCTGGTAGTGAATAAAAGTGATTTTTACTACACATGTATTTCTGTGTTTTCCCAAATATTTGCAATCTATATGAATTACTTGTATAATTCTAAATTATATATTTGTGCATGTATTTTCTAAAAACTGAAAATGAGCATTTTTAAAATTAAAAAAAATTTTGATGTAAAAACCTGTCTCTTTCTTAGACTCACCTTTTGAGAATGCTGTTATTCATATTTTTTATTTCCAGCTCCAACTTCCCAGTAGTTACTCTTTAAAGTATGGCTTGGATATCTGCGTGAATGCCCAGACTCTGACTTGTACCTGGATACCCTCTAGGTAGAAGAAGCTCTGATCCAGATCCATGATCCAGAACTCAGGAAGCTGCTTAACCCAACCACTGCAGACCTAAGGTTCGCAGACTACTTGGTGAGACACGTGACCGAGAACCGGGATGACGTCTTCCTGGACGGCACGGGCTGGGAGGGAGGTGATGAATGGATCCGGGCCCAGTTTGCAGTCTACATCCATGCCCTGCTGGCTGCCACACTACAGTTAGGTAAGAAACCATGTGGAGCACACAGCCACCTTTTCTGTTGTAATTTTTCATTTTATGACATTTATTAGTTTTGAATTACACAAAAAATACATATTCACTATAGAAAAATTACCAGTTATTCCCTCAGAGACAACAATTCCTAATATCTTGAGTATTTTATATCCATCCAGATCTTTTTCTATACAATTATTTTAGATTTTGATTTTATGGTATTTTTGGTGGTCCTTTTGCAGAAATGGACTCTTTTACACATACTTCCTGAAGCTTACTTTTTCTTAACTTTGTAACAGAAACATGAACATATATATCAGCGTAACATGAACATATATCATACTTTTGCATATTCCATTGTATGGAAGGATATATCTATATTTGGCAACTGTTTATAAGTTCTGTCTACAAGTTTTTAAGATCTGTAAAGGGAGAAAAGAGAAATATGAAAAATAGAAATCATTGAAACTCACACTGTGAATGACTAAACCTTCACATTTATACCCTGTTTTAAGAAATATTATTATTATTCCTATTAAATCATTAAAATGGGACAAGGACTCACTCCTATATTAAAATTATCTCGTTTCCCTTAGGAAAAAAATATATAAAAAGTGGAAATGGAGCTTTGCAATGAGCTTTCCAACTTGGACATTTGGTATGAATTCAGTAGAGTTATTGTTAAAAGTGTGTTGAGCTTGTGTTTTTTCCTTCAATCATTGTAACTACAATTTTATGAATGACAAAGAAAGACATATAACATGAAATTTACCATCTTAACCATTTTTAAATGTACAGTTCTATAGTGGCATTGAATACATTCGCATTGTTGTATCAGTAGATTTTTTTTTTTTAATCCAACCCCCTACCACCACCTCCTCCCAGATTAGTTCTTCACATATCATATATGGAGTTTTAAACCAGCCTACGGGTATGTTTTTCATGTGTAAAGGAAAGCTAAGGAGCAAGTCTTCATTTGTTAATGGGATATGTTTAAATGTCTGCCACCACTACAAATGTAGCAGCTCAAAATTAAATCCTCTAACCTAGAATTATTCAGTAATCTAGAAAGAAAATGCCAATTTCTGCAGTCATGTAACTTCATGAATAATTAACTTACTTTTTTGGAAGATTTGCCCAGGAGGCCATAAGCGCTGAACAATAACAGTAGCTCACATTTTTTGAACATTTAATATGTGCAGGGACAAGCCGGGCTCGATGGCTCAGCCTATAATCCCACGCCTTTGGGAGGCTGAGGTGAGTGGATTGCCTGAGCCCGCGGGTTCGAGACCCGCCTGGGCAGTGAGACCTCATCTCTACAATAAATCAAAAAATCAGCCGGGCATGGTAGCGCATGCCTGTAATTCCAGCTACTTGGAAGGCTGAGGCGGAAGGCTGAGGCGGAAGGATCGCCGGAGTCCAGCAGGTCGAGGCTGTGGTGGCTGGGAGTGGTCACTGTACTCCAGTCTGGGCTACAGAGTGAGACTCCAACTCAAAAAAAAAAATTAAATATTGAGCGACAGTTTGATATTATAGGATGAAGGAATGCAGAGTGTAGTGAGTCCCTAGTTTCCAGAAATAAGCATGCTTATTAGAGCATAGTAAAGAGAAAAGAAACAGGTGATGAAATAATGTAAGTAATGGTAAAATGTATTATAGAGCTCTTCTGAGGTGAACATAGACTCAGGCAAAAATATTTAATGTTCTACTATACAGAATCTTTGAAATTGAAATCAATGACTGAGTTTCTTTTTCCTTGCTACCTAGAATAAAAATGTTAGTTTATTTTCTTATATTATAAATACATTGTTTATTGACAGTTTTATTTTGGGCTCAATTTTTCAAGATTTGCTTAGGCCAAATTAGACCTTGTTAGCCATCAGATAGACAGTAAGTAATTGCTTGATTGAAAGGTAATTTGTATATTTAAGGATTTGAGATTGAGTTTTGAATAATTCAAACCACATGATAAAGACAGGCACAGCTCATTAAGAAGCAAAGACTTGCTGAGGAATCCTTAAGTTTTTAAGGAGCATTCAGATGTGTTAAATTTTTGTAAAATTAGTTTTAATTTTGCTAATGACAGCAGATGTGTGGCAAACAGCCAGGATTTGAGCTTAAAACAAATGTCTAGAGATAGTCATGGATAGAATGTCTAGTTACTTACTGAAATCATGGATAGAATGTCTAGTTACTTATTGAAATCCAGTGATACAGTGTGAGTTTATTAAGATGGTAATATGCAAAGTAGTGATACATGTGTTTGAGCCATCTACTAGCATTCTTGTTTGTGCTTCATAACACTATATATTTAGTGGCATCTAGACAGTTTGTAGTGAGCTGAATATCGAGAAATTTGTCGCTTGGAGCAACTCATTTTGTGTGATTTGCTTAAATGACTTTGAGTACTGTGGAAATTAGGGCTGTTTCTAAAACTTTTGACAGTAGGTTTCAGTTGTTTAGACAGTAGGTGTGTGTTGAAAACTTATTATCCCACCCATTTCTCTTCATTCTTCTCTGCCCTGCTCTCTGTTCCCCAAAACAAAATTTTAAGAAATTGATATATGGATTCTATAGATAAAGATGCTTTAGAATTTGCTTGTTGTGTAGCTAGATAAAAATAAAATAATAATCATTTAACTCCTCAGTGGCAAATGTTACAAACTGTAGTTATGAAATAAAATTGGTTTTAAAAAGTCTTTATTGATATGACATCATAACTGACTTAGGATTTGATGAATAGTGAAAGCTTTTTCAGGTTTTCTGTACATGTTTTAGATGTCGAAACATACTGTATTTAGTCATTTTCTCAGTGATTTTCACTGAAAAAAGTTGTCAAGAAATATACTAAAAATTACACATAAATATTTTGGTTTTATTTCAAAAAAAAAATGTGCAGGGATCAGTGTCTGAGCACTTTGTGTCTAACAATTCATTTCATCTTCACAACAATCCTGGAGTTGGATAGATACCTTGTCATCGTCATTTTACAGAAGAGAAAAGAAAGCACAGAAAGGTTTAACTAGCTTGCTCATCCCTCTGGCAAGAGGCCGAGATGGAATTTTATCCCAAACTGTCTGGCACAGGCCCATACTCTTAACAAGGTCAGGAGAGGAAATTCAGCCCATGAACCGCTTGAGGAATATGTTCTTAGAACTTCTTTATGCTGCATAGAGGACTGTGTATTCCTTCTCTTTCCTTTGCCAGCAACGAAAGGTACTTTGTATTTCACCTTCAAAGCTAACAATACGCAGTTAATATATGAAGCAGTGGTCATGTGCAGAAGTTCTTCAAACCATTTATTCTTCCACGTGGAGGAAACACTCTGCATGGAAGCTTTCCTGTGGTATTGATAAGGCTGAAAAACTTTTAAGTATCAAATATGTAAATCATCATTGTAATGTTAAGTAGTTTTGACAATGAAATGCTGGGAAACTCAAGAATTAACACAAGTGAGACAGAGAAAGAAAACAGTGACTGAAAGAGCCAATTCATGTACCCATTCTTAGCCTTTTTTCATAGAAAAATGACATTTGTGAAAAGAGAGAAAAATAGCCTAATTGCCTATTTCATATGCATAAATCAGTATGTTTATTCACTGTCAAGCCTATAGTTTTTATTTAATAAATAATGCTAGCCTCATAATAGTAAGGAGAACATGGGAAATATTTTGGAGCTGTAAGGAACCTTGGAAAATATCTGGCTCAACCCTCTTATTTTCCAGTTAGGAAAATGAAGTTCTGAGTGATTAAGTGACTTGCCAAAGGCCACATAGCTTCTTAACAGGATTTCTGGAACTAGACCCAAGTTTCCTGACATCTGGTAGGCTATCTCCCCCCAAATATGGGAGGGTGGGGGGTTAAAACCATTCCTTTTCCCTTTTTGGTTGTTAATCTTCACATCCCTGAATGGTTACAATCTAGCTCAACTTCTTTCAAATATTTACTTGACAGATAACGAAAAGATACTATCAGACTATGGAACGACTTTTGTTACAGCATGGAAGAATACTCACAACTACAGAGTATGGAACAGCAACAAGCATCCAGCACTTGCAGAAATAAATCCAAAGTAAGCACATTTTCTAAAGATTGATAGTATATAAAATAGCTAGTTTACTAAGTGCCCGATACAAAGAAAATTATATTTTAACTAAAGTATTGTGAACATCTTCGAGAATCTCCTTAAGTAGGTTATAAAAAGACCCTCAAATATAGAAAAACAGCTCAGAAGCTGCTTCCACATTCAAATTCTTTATACAAAAAGCATTAGGCATTATTGGAAGCACTAATATTTCTCTGGCTCCCAGTGTGATTTAGAGAGGAAGTCCCTGGCATTTAGTGATGCTCAGTATGTGATGATTCTTCTCCCCTTTTCTCTAGATAGAAGCCTAGAAGGAAATACCACTAGTTTAAAGCTAGGAGGTTATTTCAGAAAATGAAGTATGAAAAACCAATTATAGTTAATATTTAGACTCCTTTATATGTGGTCAGAACTAGTTTTCACATCAGATTCTAAAATATAATAAAATTTAATACCTACTACAATACTAAATGTTGGCTGGATGAAGGTTTTACCCACATAGGCCTAAAAGATACACTGTGGATTGGGGCCATCATGAAATAGTAACATCTGTGTGTGAACACCACAGAGCAGTGTCTGTGGAGATCAGTTGATATAATGTGTGCATCCTGGAAATTCTGAATTAAAAGATTAAAATACTAGAGGGGACCCCAAAAACGGAACTTATTTATAAAAAAGTATGTATTCAGCCTGGGCAACTTGGTGAAACCTCATCTCTACAATAAATCAGAAAATTAGCTGGGCGTGGTAGCACGCACCTATAGTTCTGTCTACTTGGAAGGCTGAGGCAGAAGGATCGCCTGAGTCCATCAGGCCAACACTGGGGTGGCTGTGAACATGCCACTGCACTCCAGCCTGGGCGACGGAGCGAGACTCCAACTCAAAAAAAAAAGTTGTATTCTTACATGTTTAAATTTTGGTCACCTTCAAAGTACTCTCCATTTGATATAATTCACCTATCGAAACAGTTTTTCTACTACCCAAAACAGTTTTTGAACTTGTTAATTTTGATGCCTTTTAGTACTTCTGCCTTTTTTTTTTTTTTTTTTTTTTTTTTTTGAAGCCAGTACCACAAGAATATTTACCTAGCAGGGGAAGCCAGTACTCTAAAAAAATTTCAATTTTTTGGGTTCCCCCTCATAATGTGTGTATTTTTTCTTTTTTAAAAAATTATATGATACTATTTTCATTGTATTTTAAAATTCCTGGTGATAAACAGACAAAAGTCAACTTTGTACTGACTAAAATATAATTTGGGGGCCAGAGTTAACTTTTCTAATATGATTTAAGTTATGCTAGAAAGAATATTCCCTCCACCACACACACAATCTAGAAATTTAAGCCATACCAACTTGAGGAATCATCTGCATGAGTGGGGTAGTGAGGAAGGGATTTGGATAACGTGTCTGTTAAGCTTTATGTCATCTAGCAAAAAAAATGGGCCAAGCGCAGTGCCTCACACCTGTAATTCCAGCACTTTGGGAGGCAGAAATGGAAGACTTGCTTGAGGCCAGAAGTTTGGAACCTTAGTGAAACCTCATCTCTACAAAAATAAGAAAAAAAATTAGCTGGGCATGGTGACATACACCTGTAGTCCCAGCTACTCAAGAGGCCGAGGCAGGAGGGTTGCTTGAGCCCAGGAGTTTGAGGCTGCAGTGAGCTATGATCATGCGACGGCACTCCAGCCTGAGTGGCAGAACGAGACCATGTCTTTAAAAGAAAAGAGAAAAATGACTAGGGAGCCAGGTGGGGTGACGTGTGCCTATAGTCCCAGCTACTTTGGAGCCTGAGGAGGGAAAATTGCTTGAGGCCAGAACTCCAAGGGCAACCTGAGCAGCATAATGAGACCCCATTTCTTTTTTAAAAATGACTAGATTCAACACCAATTGCAGGGAATTTAATCATCATACTTAGCTATAGCAGAAACCTGTATTACCATTTGAATGTAGTAAAAACAGAATTAAAAGGCAAAAACCATTTTAATAGTATTAAATGAGAGGGCTAAAAGTTCAAAGTCTTCTCTCTCATTAACTACAAAGTCTATGTTTTGAAGCGTGCTGAAGGGAACCAGATGTGAGCTGCTTCACAGGGCAGTGCTCAAAGGCAAGTCTGCCTTGACTGTCGACAGTCCAGGCGGTCTAGCTTGTAGGGCCACCCAGTCTCCTCCCCCAGGCTCTGCACTGAGAGGCCTGGTCAGATCTTTATCCATCATTGCATTTGGCGCTTTTAACTTGAACCAGCTCTACAAATCTTAGTGCCAGTCCATAAGAACCTTAGCTGAGATGAGTTTTAAAGGATTATAAAATAGTGCTTAGAAAAACGTGTAAAGAAATTGAGGTTATTTAGGTTGAAAAGAAGGCTAAAGGGCCATGTGCAGTGGCTCACACCTATAATCCCAGCACTTTAGTAGGCCAAGACAGGAGGACTGCTTGAGCCCAAGAGTGCAAGATCAGCCTAAGACAACATAGTGAAACTTTGTCTCTACAAAAAATTAGCTAAGTGTGGATACCTGCCTGTAGTTCCAGCTACTTGGGAGGCTGAGGCAGAAAGGATCACCTGATCCCAGAAGGTCGAGGCTGCAGTGGGCCAGGAGCATACCACTGCACTCCAGCCTAGGCTACAGAGTGAGACTCCTACTCAAAAAAGAAAAAACAGACATGGTGGCTCTCGCCTGTAATCCCAGCACTTTGGGAGGCAGAGGCAAGAGAATTGCCTGAGCCCAGGGGTTCAAGACAAGCCTAGGCAACATGACAAGACCTCGTCTCCACAATAAAGCAAAAAATTAGCTGGGAGTGGTGGTACACACCTGTAGTTCAAGCTACTTGGAAGACTGGAACAGAATGATCTCCTGAGTCCAGCAGATTGAGGCTGCAGTGACTGTGAGCCACTGCACTCCAGCCTGGGCAACAGTGAGAATCTGACTCAAAAAAAAAATAGGCTGGACTTGGTGGCTCAGCCTGTAATCCCAGCACTTTGGGAGACCAAGGTGAGTGGATTACATGAGCCCGTGGGTTCGAGACCAGCCCAAGCAAATTGGAGAGATCTCATCTCTACAGTAAATTTAAAAAAAAAAAAAAGTTAGCCAGGCATGGTAGCACGTGCCTGTAGTTCTGACTACTTGGAAGGCTGAGGTAGAAGGATTGCGGGAGCCCAGCAGGTCTGTGCTGAGGTGACTGTGAGTGTGCCAATGCACTCCAGCCTAGGCAACAGAGTGAGATTCCAACTCAAAAAAGAAAAAGAAAGGAAAGCTGAAGAAGGACTTGTTAACTAAAGTATATAAGTAGGGAAATTATGCAGATATGACAGAGTAGGGGCCAAGGGAGAACTTGCCCTTTGCCCCCTGAAGGTTCACTAAAAAAACCAACCAACAAAAGGCAAATTAACAGAAAAAAAATGGCATACAAGTTTATTAATGTGCATGGGGAGAACCAGAGAGTGATTATCCCAAGCACCCAATGAGGTACAGAACTGTATATACCATCTTGAGGTTGCAGAAAGAATGGGAGCTTGGAACAGCCAAAAGCAAGGTGAACTCACAGCTGTAATCTCAGCAATTTGCGGAGTAGAGGCAGGAGGATAACTTGAGCCCAGGAATTTGAGACCCATCTGGGCAACATAGTGAGACCTTGTCTTTACAAAAAATTAGTCAGACATGGTGACATGCACCTGTAGTCCCAGCTACTCGGGGGGCTAAGGCAGAAGGATTGCCTGAGCCCAGGAGGTCAAGACTGCAGTGAACTGTGAGTGTACCACTGCACTTCAGCTTGGATGACAGAGTGAGACCCTGACTCAAAAACAAAACAAAACAAAAAAACACCAGGTTATGATGATATATCAGGTTATAGGGTCAAAACAGGTTATAGGAGGGAGAGAAAAGGAGACCTGGCTAGCAAAAGTGGTCTTGCTTTGTAGATGAAAGCTCACAGGTAGCGGCCCTGAGAAAGAATAGATGGTAAATGTTTATTTCAGACTTGGTAAGTGTCAGGCTTAGTCCTTCCTAGATATGTCAGTGCAGATTTCCTCTACAGACGCAAATCTCCGCCACGAAAGACAGCTTCTCAGCTATTCTGGTATTTCCAGCCCTTCTGAATTGCTGTCTTGAAACACATCAAAGAAGTATGTTTTGAGTTCCTTTAGTAGTCAGCAGATTTTCAACGAATTAAAAACAAGAAATGATAGACTTTGGTTGTTATCAGAGGATGTCATTTACAAATATTTCACAATAATTGTAATTTTTGAAATCTGTGAAACCCTTTCTTCAACTACTAAAGGCAGCACTTTAAAGTGCTTAACTTATCAAGCAACAGGCATGTCTCGTTCCTTAAATACAGCCATTCTAGGAACATAGAAAATGATTATGTGATATGTCAATATTTTCAACTCTGTGATTCAGGAATCCAGAAAAAAAGGTATCATGTATGCTTACTTTGGAGTATTAAGAGCAGTTTGTTGTCATTTGTAAAACCACAAATAGCATTTTATAAGTGGCTGTAGCTTTCTTTCTTTTCTTTTCTTTTTTTTCTTTTTTTTTTTTGAGTTGGAGTCTCACTCTGTCACCTAAGCTGGAGTGCTGTGGCACACTCACAGCCACCCCAGCATCGACCTGCTGGGCTCCAGCTATCGTTCCACTTCAGCTTTCCAAGGAGCGAGAACTATAGGCACATGCTACCACACCCAGCTAATTTTTAAATTTATTGTGGAGACGAGGGCTTGCCAAATTGCCTGATCTGGTCTCGAACCCACAAACTCAGGCGATCCACTCGTTTCGGCCTCCCAAAGTGCTGGGATTACAGGCTGAGCCAATGAACCCAGCCTAGCTGTAGCTCTCACTCAGGTCACTTTCTTTGTTAGACTTTGATACAGGGACCCCCATAAGAATTTGGATAGTTATTGACTTCCCTTTTTTGTGGTCAAGTTGTCTGATTTTTTTTTTCCTAGTGCCTATCTAACTGCAGAATGCCTGGCATTTTAAAAAATAAGCTTTTATCATTTAGTATAATGGAAATAGGGAAGTAAGAATAATGTACTTTCTTACAAAAATAAAGATAGTACTATTTTTGAGACCTGCCTTTTGAGTTGCTTTTCAAAAAGAAAGTATGGATGTTGCTGATCCATTCACAAATCTTCACATGACCAATAGCACACACTTACAAGATGTCCAGGATCCATGACTATGGCCTAGGACTAGTGACTCACCTTAATTGTCGTAGGGAGCTTTTAAAAAATGTTGATGCTTGGGCCCTACCCCAGATCAATCAAATTAGAATGTCACAGTAGCACTAACATAGCCTCATCCTCCCCCTCCACACACAAAACCTCTGTTTTACCAGTGAAGAAACTAAAGCTCAGAGGAGTTTAGTCATCTCTTTTGGGTCTCTTAGCTATAAGTGGAAAGCTGTGATCAAAGCCTAGCTTCTTGATATCAAATTTAACACTACCACTCGACTATATCGCCCCTGAGGTTTACTAATTTTTTTTATAATAAATAAATATTTTTGTAGCCTTATTGAAACACTCATAGTTTAAACTCAAACTTTGTCTTACAGCCATCCATTTCAAGGCCAGTACTCCGTATCAGACATGAAGTTAAGATTCTCACAGTGAGTACATACGGAAAATACTGGAAAATTCTTATGTCTGCATTTATGCCATGTGTCTCATTGCTAATTGTGAGTTGTTTTTCTTCACTTGATAGACTTGTGCTTCAAATAGTAACCAAATATGTGCATAACATTCTCTAGCTCAGCAATGTGTATGTTTCAAAGTGAAAACACTGCTGTTCCACAGAAAATGGTGTGAACTAATAACAGGATTTACTTACCATTTTTACTTTGGTGAAGTACTTTTAGCAAACCGTGACTGTCAGGGAGAGTTAACTATACATCCTTATGTCCTCATCACTTTTTGGTACAGTCTGAAAATGTACATGTTTAAAAGGTTAATAAATTAATTTGTAGCAATTAATGGATCATTTAGCTACTTTTTGCAGTAATTCTGATTTGGTATAGTTATAGACTGGTGTGTGTGTGTGTGTGTGTGTGTGTTTAAAAGTGTACTTGACACTATTTTTCTTTATTCAGTTCAGTTCAGAATAGTGAACGGGGCAAAAAAATTGGAAACGTCATGGTCACAACCAGCCGGAATGTTGTACAGACAGGAAAAGCTGTTGGTAAGGCATGCCTTTAGCCAGGAACAGATTGGAATCATGTAGCACAGTCTATTTTCTATCCTCAGTATGTAACATAAAAATATAAAGTTGTATAGAGATGTGTGTATCACATAGTAATACAAGAGGGTTTTTAAATTTTGTCTTATTCATTTTTTAAAAATGTTGTGAGCTGGGCTCGGTGGCTCAGCCTGTAATCCCGTGCTTTGGGAGGCTGAGGTGAGTGGATTGCCTGAGCCTGCGGGTTTGAGACCCGCCTGGGCAACTCGGCAAGACCTCATCTCTACAATAAATCAAAAAATCAGCCAGGCATGGTAGCGCATGCCTATAATTCCGGCTACTCGGAAGGCTGGGGTGGAAGGATCGCTGGAGCCCAGCAGGTCAAGGCCCAGGAGCGGCCACTGCACTCCAGTCTGGGCAACAGAGTGAGACTCCAACTCAAAAAAAAAAAAAAAATGTTGTGGCACCAAAAAAAGTTCAAGTCTTAACCACATTCAATGGAGAGAGACAACATTTTCTGATGAGATCACTGTTACCAGGATTCAAGCTTTACTAGAGCTTTTTCCCCCCATTCTCTGTACTGCCCATGGTTCTTTATAAATGTCAGAGATGGATAAAAAAAGTAGGTGTTAGGAGCTGCTATCTTCTGAGGCAGTATTAAACAATAAAGAAAATGAACGAAACTAACATTTGGTTTTCTGAAAGGCTCAACAATATTTATAAAACCTTGGTCAGGCATGGTGACTTATACCTGTAATCCCAGCACATTGGGAGGCTGAGGCGGGCAGTTTGCTTGAGCCCAGGAGTTCAAGACCAGCCTGGGCAACACAGCAAGACCTTGTCTCTATAATAAACCAAAAAATTAACCAGATGTGGTGGCGCACACCTGTAGTCCCAGCTTCTGAGGAGGTTAAGGTGGAAGTATTGTCTGAGCCCAGGAGGTCGAGGCTGCCGTGAGCTGTGATCATTGTGATCATGCCACTGCACTTCAGCCAGGGCATCAGAATGAGTCCTTGACTCAAAAAAGAAAAAATCTTTAGAGACAATAAAGAGGAAAAGAAAGAAGATACAAATTACTGATGTTGATCTTTTGGAAATTAAAAGGATAGATAATAAGGCAATATTGTGAACAACTTTATGCCAACAAATTTGACAACATAGATGAAATATACAATTTATTTGAAAGACTCTTATTACCAAAACAGATGCAAAAAGAAAGAAAATCTGAATAGCCTCAAATCTATCAAATTTAATTCAAAAATGTAAAACCTGGCCACAAGGTTTTTAATTTAGTCCTGACCCAGATGGCTTCACTTTGAATTCTGTCAAGCATTTATGGAAGCAATCATATTAATTTTACACAAAATGTTTCAGAAAATAGTAAATGAGATAATACTCACCAACTCATTTGATGAGACCAGTGACCCTAATATCAAAGTCAGACAAATAGTGTCATGCTGTATATACTCTTCCACACTTAGCTTTTTACACTTAAAATATTTTGAAGATTGTTCCATATGAGTTCTAAAGAAATTCCTCATTCCTTCTTTTCTATGCTTTTAACATTTTATTTTCATATAATTCTGAACTTGAAACATTGTAGAAGTATAAGGAACTCCCAGTTATCTCTGGTTCACTAATTATTTGCATTTTGCCCCATTTGCTTTGTCATACAATGTGTTATAAAAGTAGGACATACCGTCTTCCTTAGCTCCTGAAAGAGGTTGACTCACCCTTATTGAACACAATCCAAAAGCCCCAGAACTGGGCAATTTATGTGTGGGGTCATTATAGCCCCAGCATTCTTTGTATTTGAAGAGGGACAGAGTGAAAAAACTCCACAGACTCATATTTACAGAGGCAGACCCAGAACATAGAGCCTTACCGCTAGGTTTGTTTTATTGCAAAGGAATGGAATTTGGTGTAGAAGTATTTGTTTCCATATGATATTATGCATCTGACCTATTTTGGATTATTTTTAATAGAATAATTACACTTTTTTATAGCTACATGAGGCAAATTATTAGTTTTTAGTGATGCTGCTAGTTAAATTCTAAGGCCAAGTCTCTTCCACACTTCCATCTCCAAGAATAGCAAGAGTATATGATTCAACTTAAATAGTTTCACTTCAGCATCAACTTTTGAGATAATGTTCTGTAAAACAAAATAGACCTGAGGCAGATAGTGCTCTGTACATCTTTGTTTTAATGAAACTTAATTTTAGATAACAAAGCACAGTTCCCTAAAATAGCCTAACCCCTCTTCCCTGTTTAGGTGGTTATCGATTATCAATTCAGTATTTAAGGTAAAGAGAACCGTTTTAAGCTCTCCTGGTAATTCTGATACACAGCCAGCGTTGTACTGTGGGCATTAAGCAGTCTTAAATACCTTCAGAACGCTTACTGTAGGCTCCTATACCAAGAAATTATCCAATTTCCTGTAAGAGATATCCTACGAAAAGGGATTGTTTTTGAAACTAAAAACTTAAGTAGTGTTTAGTTACTATTACATATTGGTGTGTTCCAGTGAATTAACACGTATTTATTAACATTGTTCTTCACTGTCTCTTAACAAAAATTAAGACTTTTTCCTTTTGTTTTTTTCCTTTTTTCCAACTAGGCCACTCCGTTGGAGGAGCTTTTTCCAGTGCAAAGACAGCTATGTCTTCGTGGCTTTCTACTTTCACGAATTCCACCTCCCAAAGTCTCACTGAGCCACCGGACGGGAAGCCTTGAGCAAGGAAACAGAGGCTGCTGTTGCTTTCTTGGGTTTAAGTGTTTCCTGTCTGTCTGCTGCTCCCAGACTGTTCTTCATCAGCCACTGGTCCACAGCAGGGGACCATATGTCGAACTGTTTACATGGACGGTTGCCCTCTGTCTAAATGAATGTCGCAGTATGCTAAAATGATGAAATCACAACCATAGCAGGGATGGCTTCCAGGTTGGGGTTTAAATCGACTACTTTTATTTCAGTCTGAGCCTGATTAAAACATACAATGAACCTTCTACTGAATTTTGAGTTCTGATATGTACATTTGTTTACTTTAGAAAAGTTTTTACTTATGTAAATTTTCTGTTTTGCTGTTTGAATATCTAGATGGTCATTGTAATTTATATTTGCTAAAGTTAAGTTATATTACTATTTTAATTTCTAAAATTTAATTTAATTTCATAAAGTTGGCCTTAAATGTGCTTATAAAGTTAAGGGATCATACAGTCCAGCCTTTATTATTTTGCTGAATTACATAATGATTTTTTTATCCACAAAACATTTATCAGGCTGAGCACAGAAGCTTACGCCTATAATACCAGCACTTTGGGTGGCCAGGGCTAGAGGATCATTTAAGGCCAAGAGTTTGAGACCAGCCTAGGCAACATAGCGAGACCTCATCTCTTAAAAAATTTAGCCAGCATGGTGGCATGTGCCTGTAGTCCCAGCTACTTGGAAGGCTGAAGCAGAAGGATTGCCTGAGCCCAGGAGGTCAAGGCTGCAGTGAACTGTGGGTGTGCCATTGCACTCCAGCCTGGGTGATAGAGTAAGACCCTGATTCAAACAAAACAAAACACATACACATATTTATCAATTTACTTTCTCCCCAAAACTGAAAGTCAGAGATGGTCATTTTGAGGAGTGTTTTTTGTTTTATATTTTTAGTCTGTTCTTAACAGATTCTTAAAAGCTTGCTTTGAGGCATCAAGGAATATTACTGTGCTTTCCTCTTCTTTTTTTTTTTTTTTTTTTGAGTTGGAGTCTTACTCTGTTGCCCAGACTGGAGTGCAGTGGCCGCTCCCAGCCACCGCAGCCTTGACCTGCTGGACTGCAGTGAACCTTCCACCTCAGCCTTCCCAGTAGCCAGAATCATAGGCATGTGCTACCACGCCCGGCTGATTTTTTTGATTTATTGTAGAGATGAGGTCTCGCTGCCCAGGCGGGTCTCGAACCCCCAGGCTCAGACAATCCACTCACCTCAGCCTCCCAAAGGCGCAGGATTACAGGCTGAGCTACCGAACCCAGCTTCCTCCTCTTCTTAATTGTCAAGTAGGTGTGGAGAGAAATAGCACAGTGCTGGTTACAGTGTATTGAAGCGGCTTCACATGAATGTGTCTATAGGGCAGTACTTTCAATGACCTATGTGTCCATGCTGTCAACTCTAGGCATGTTTCAGTCTCTCACACGCATTTTTTAAATCCAGAGTTTTTGCCTTCTGTTTCTTCTTTTGAACAGTTTTCCATTGGGAATTTGCAGACCCACAGATTTTCTTATTCTTCATAGAGCTTTTCAAGGCATTTGACCTTCCCACTTCCCTGACTAAAACTTCTCCTGTAATCACTCCCTACTCCTCTCTAAAAATATTTAGAAAAGCAAAATAATCCATAAATGCTAAATAGAAATTTCATGTTAGTTCATATTCAGCAAAGCAAGAGGCAAGAGGAGAAAGCTGCAGACATGACATCAGCCATCTGTCAGAAAGGACGTCTGGTTTCCTATTAGACACATGTACGTGTATGCCATCTACTGATGGTTTGTACACAGCTGGAGCCCACGTGGTTGCCATGTTTATTTGCTTTTCAAAGGGACCTGGAATGGGTGTTCTCAGGAAGTACCTACGGGGAACAGACTGCCTCCAGGAACAAAGGATGCTTGGAAAGTACACTGTGAGTATAATCCACATATGACATAGAGTATTGGGGAAATAGAGAGGGTACTGATGATATCTGGTTTATTTCTTATGAAATGTTTATTTAAGAAGTAAATTTTCCTAAGGCATTTGAAATGAACATAGGAACATAATCTAAATATTCCTTAATTTTCCAGTTTGTGTTTTCTAAAAGCATATATCCATTTGAGTATAATTCAGGAATTTAGTGGTAATAAATTGAAGGACTTAATAATGAGATTCCATTAATTCTACTTCTGTCAGGAAATGTCTATTTGAGTATGATAACTCAAGAATTCAGTGATGACAAATTGAAGGACTTAATAGTGGGAACTCCATTAATTCTACTTCTACGAAGAAAGTAAACCTCAGAAAATATTTGAAGACAAGAAAGTAGTACCAAAAAAAAAGGTTAAAAGGTACTTTAATCAGTGTTGCACTGAGGTTGTACAGAATTCACTCTTTTTTTGAGTTGGAGTCTCGCTCTGTTATCCAGGCTGGAGTGCAGTGGCATGCTCATGGCCACCCCAGCATCGACCTGATGGGTTCCGGCAATCCTTCCACCTCAGCCTTCCAAGTAGCCAGAACTACAGGCGTGTGCTACCATGCTTGGCTAATTTTTTATTTATAGTAGAGACAAGGTCTTACCAAGTTGCCTGGGCTGGTCTCGAATGTGCAGGCTCAGGCAGTTCATTAGCCTTGGCCTCCCAAAGTGTGGAGATTACAGGCTGAGTCACCGAGCCCGGCCGACAGAATTCATCCTAACATCTTGTTGTTTCATGAGGCCACATCATTAGTTGGTGTGTGATAGTGTGTTTGTATGCAATTGTTACCTGTCAGCTGCCAGAAGTTCATACTACAAAGAGCTAGGAGCTGTGTGAGGGTCAGTTGTAAAGATGCTGGTTTGTCTTTTGGTTTGTTTGACTGGGGTAAACTCCCATCTCTCGCTGTTCAAAAGCAGTCCAACCCATGCTTTGGAATCCACTAAAATAATAGTTACATGAAATTTAACTTTGCTTTAATATCACCTGTTCCCCCATTTGAATATGTACTTTGATCAATGTTTCTAGTTAAGAGTTTGATTCTTAAAGTGGTCGCTTAACTGGCTTTCACTATAAAATGAATATCAGAATATTCATCATAGAAATGGTCAGAAGACCATACCTGTGTTTCAAATCAGATTCTAGGAGGTGACGTTTTCAAGGAGCATGGAACCATTACATTGCTAGCAGGGGCCCTAAGGCAGCTGTCAGACTGAAGACAGGAAGCCTAGCACCTCATCCTATGAGCCTCCATACTTCAGGCTTGGGTTCTGGCCTCCGTCTGAGTGGCCAGCTTAGAAGCAATAACCTCCCTCCAAACACTGGCTCTGTAATCCATAGCAGCCAACATTAGGCCATCTCCTGACATAACATTGGTAATGATGTGGTGTTTGGTGACCACACTTGCCCCAACGTTTACCAAGGCTTCTGTGTCTAAGAACAGAGTATTTGTAACAAGGCCTTAGGGGGCAAGGGTCAACCAGCCTTTTTCAAGCGCACAGGCTACATCTGTAGCTTGGCAGTGACTTCACTGCTGTCCAGACAGCTTAAGGAATATTTGTCCCTGGTATACTTCAGTTCCTACTAGGCACTGTAATGACAATGACATAGGTAAGGAAGAGAGTTAAAGCTAAAGCTACCAGTGGTGGACTAGATTAGAAAAAGTTGCATGTTCAGAGAAGGCTTGGAATGATTTTGCGTGTGTAACTAGCTCACGTAACAGTATGAATAGTCCATCCCCAAATCCATTAGTGATTCACTCGGATTCACTAGCCCCCAGCCCTAAAACAATTCTCATCCACTTTCATGTTAAGGAACACAGCAGCAGTATATACTTTTGGCAGCAAACCAGAGCATGTGACGTGACTTGCTCGACCTTATCTTGTTTTCTAAGTTCTATACTAAGCATCTGATGTTTTCTAGAATGCTTTCCTTTGAAAAGTCAAAGACAAAGCAAATTAGGAAGAGAGAGAAGTGAGTTGTTGTTGCATGGCTGAGGAACAAGGTGTTTAAAATCTTAATGAAAGTATTTTGAGAGCAGTATTTCATATGCTAAAGGTATAAGAATTCTTTTAGAAAGGAGTTCCAATTTTACTCTGCTAGTTACAAGGCAGGAAGGTTTTGTTGTTATCTCATATTTCATGAAAATCACAGCCAATGACTTCTTTCCCTCCGGTGCTGGTGATGAGTTTGGGAGCCTTCAGCTCCACACAGGGCGGTGTTCTGACCCTTTACCACATGGACTGACCTGCTCAGCTGTTGTGGAGAGTAGCCTGATAACCACTGCCTGTTATTTTATGGGGGAGTTGATTGGGCCTCTTGAAATGGCATAAACATTTGCATGCTCTGATTCTTTGATCATAGAGGGCGCAGCATTTGTGGCTTCTCCCCCCAGTCCCTTGGTAGCCTTTAAATGTGATAGAAAATGCTGCCCTAACTACTCGAAGACAATTGTCGTTCCATGTAGCGTGATGTCCCGTGAGGAGTTTTCTCATTCCAAGTCTTTGGACTTCATAACATTGGAATTGTTTTTCCATAATTTCCAGCATTCCATAAATATTTGTCAAGGACAAAGAAAAGGAATGTGGATCTTTATTCTTTTCATGTATATAACTTTGTACACATGACTTCTGCTTTCACTGTAAAGACGAAGAAAGTACTCCCTTGTATGGCAACTCCAAAATTAAAAGATTGTGCATGTCTGAAGGGTTGAATATATTTTGTAAAACTCTAAATACATTTGTATTTCTGTGCTGTCCTAAAATTTACCTTTTTACTTATATTAATTAAAGATATAGAAACTATATATTTAAATTATGCAAATGGAACACAGTTTAGGGGTTTTTTCCAATCTTATTTTTCATCTGCTTCTCACACACACAAAGTATGCTGCTCAAAATTTTTTTGTGTGCAATATAAACATTTGAACATTTCAGTCAGGTACTGAGCCAGAAGAGCCAGAAGAGGTAATTGAAGTTTTGAGAAAGTATTTGTGCTTAGAAAATATTTTGTTGTTGTTTTGAAATGTTAGTATTTTGTAGCTGAGAAAATAAGATCAAGACTTATATGTTTCAGGCCATTTGGTCATTGGTTCCTAAATTTAGGAAATATTTAATTAATGAGTTGGTGAAGGCATTTAGTGGTACAAAAATAGTTTAAATACTTAAGATTAAAGGCTTTTCACAAACCCTTTCTAAGAAAATTTAGCTTAGAAAACTTAGACATTTTTCTAGGGAAGTTTAGCTGTGGCACATGTTTTGATCAGAAAGGTAGTTTCTCTTTGCTCTAGAGGTTTTAAAGTTTGTACTAGTTCTTTGTTTCTGTTGTCACTTGTTTTTTTTAAAGGTGTTAAAAATTATAAATCACGTCTAATCATACTGAATTATAAAACTTCTGTTGTATCTTTATTTTAAAGCAAAATGAGAATAAAAGTACACTGTTTGTCCTTCATACAGTCATCCTTGACCTGTCTTTCTAGAAGTGCCCTGTGTGTTGTCTGTGGGATTCTGGCTTCACAGTTGGATGACAGGCCAGCCTCCTTTGTTAGTAAGCTACAGAGAGTGAACGCAAGGATCCGTTGCTCATTTACTCTGTTTCGAGGATGATGTCTGAGTTTTCCAGGCAGTGATCTCTACAGAAAGAGCCTCTCAGCTTCCGTGGAGCCTACATGCACGGAGCTGCACACAGTACATGCCAACAAAGGTTGATCACATGATAATGTCTCATCACATCACTGACAGAAACCCCCAGTAGAATAAGACATTGTCCCAGGCAACCCATTTTCAACTGGGACTGGGAAGGGTCAAGACAACCCTTGACATTTCCACTAAGGACTCCCAGCACACGTGCATATATGTTTCCCTGTAGTGTAGTTCCATTACAAAACACGAAAGTAGACAAACTTCCCTCCCCCCAGGAATGTGTGCTTTCTTGAGGTACAAGGTTAGGCTTAAGTCACCATTGTTCTTTGACATGGACAGTGAGAGCCTGGAGCTGGCGAGATGACTTGAGGACAGGAGAACTTCCCCTACTTGGGAACAGGAAGAAGATACCTTCCCTTTCCTGATGACCTGCCCAGACTGGGCTGCAGGCTCTGTGTGAAGATGTGCTGGGGCCCCATCACCTTGTGGTAAGAACTGCCAGCCCTTCCTTCTGAGTTGCAGGTATTGAATCTGGTAACATCTCGAAAGAACGCAGTTAGGGAGCCAGTTCTTTCTAAGGAACAACCCTTCACAAAGGGCTTCTCTCTGACTGGGGTCATCCACACAGCAGGACCTGGGGAAGCACGCTGCAGCAGGACTGACCTGTCCACCTTCGCCATCAGTGAGTCCTCACCTGGCACACAGACACCGTATGATCATGGAGCCAGGAGCCAGGGAATACCTGGGGCAGGAGATGGGAATGTGTGTGTTCTTTGTTCCTGAAGCCATGAATACCTGCTTTTGGAATCAATGCCATCTCAATGTGACAAAAATTCATTAGGATGTGTTTGATTCTTCCTTGGACTGGGCTACTCTCATGGAGCACACTGGAAAAATGACAAAAGCCACTTGATGGACTCCTGATCACTGTTGAGACCGAGTAATAAGTAAATAAGTGTTTGTAAACTATTCTGTGCATGTATGTTGCAGAATTTCCATTATGAAGAGTCAACTACTTGATAGCCACTGACCAACATGGTTGCCAATGGAATGGCACAGCTTCCAATGCGGTAGACCCTGAGTACCTGCCTTGGAAATATATACTTAGTTTTGTAGCTTCTTCCCCATGGATGCCCTGGCCTCCATGAGTCCCCACCCCACCCTGCCAATTGAAACCTTGGCTGTCACTGTCATGGTATCACCTTCTCACCCCTCCAGTTGTCGGAGGGACATTATCAAGAGAATTAGAAGCCAGGCTCAGTGGCTCAGCCTGTAATCCCACGCTTTGGGAGGCTGAGGTGAGTGGATTGCCTGAGCCCGTGGGTTCGAGACCCACCTAGGCAACTTGGCGACACTTCATCTCTACAATAAATCAAAAAATCAGCTGGGCATGGTAGCACATGCCTGTAATTCCAGCTACTCAGAAGGCTGAGGCGGAAGGATCACTGGAGCCCAGCAGGTCGAGGCTGTGGTGGCCAGGAACGGCCACTGCACTCCAGTCTGGGCGACAGAGTGAGACTCCAACTCAAAAAAAAAGAGAGAGAATTAGAAATACAAAGTACAAAGACCCAAACCCAACCTCTTCCCCCTGAAAGTCTTTCCCAACTTAAGTTGTCCAGCTAGAGTTGGGCAACTTGTGTGTGAAATATGCATACAGAAAAGAACATAAAACATATGTACAGTATTATAAATACAAAGCAAACATTCATGTAGCTTTGACCCAAGTAAGAACTAGGATATTGGCAGCACCTTAAAAACTCCACCCCTCAGCCGGGCTCGGTGGCTCAGCCTATAATCCCACGCCTTTGGGAGGCTGAGGTGAGTGGATTGCCTGAGCCCATGGGTTCGTGACCTGCCGGGGGAACTTGGTGAGACCTCATCTCTACAATAAACCATAAATTAGCCGGGTGTGGTAGCACGCACCTATAGTTCCAGCTACTTGGAAGGCTGAGGCAGAAGGATTGCCGGAGCCCAGCAGGTCAAGGCTGCGGTGGCTGGGAGCGGCCACTGCACTCCAGTCTGGGCGACAGAGTGAGACTCCAACTCAAAAAAAAAAAAAAAAACTCCATCCCTCTGTCTCTGGCAGGTCAGAACTCTCTTCCCCTCCCCAAGAGTTTTCTGACTTGTGTAATAGTCGTTTTCCTGTATGATTCCTCTTATGTATGCATCCCAAGCAACACAGTTTGGTTTTGTCTGTTGTGTTTGTTTTATTTTATTTGAGTTGGAGTCTTACTCTATCACCCAGGCTGGAGTACAGTAGCACAGTCACAGCTACCACAACCTTTACCTACAGGGCTCAGGAGATTCTTTCACCTCAACCTTCCAAGTAGCTGGAACCACAGGTGCACAGCACCGTGCCCACAGAATTTTTTGATTTATTATAGAGGCGAGGTCTTGCCAAAATGCCCAGACTGGTTTCAAACCCCTGGGCTCAAGCAATCCTCTCACCTCTGCCTCCCAAAGTACTGGGATTACAGGCATGAGTCACTGGTGCCCAGCTATTTTGCCTGTTCTAAAACTTGTATAAATGGAATCACATCATTTGTATTATGTATTTTTCTGCTTAGTTGCAGTCTGTAGATTATTCTCTCTCATTGCTTTCTAAAACGACCCCATTGCCAGCTGCTCTGTCATAGTTCCAGCCAGGGTAGAGGTGGACTTTGAGCTGCTTTCAGTGTGCCTGTGCACATTTCTCTAAGGTGTACGTGTGGGAGGGAAACTACAGGGCCGTGAGATTATGCACATCTTTAACCGTTTGAATTGATGCCAATTTGTTTTTCAAAATGGCACAACCATTGTGCCCTCCCACCAGCAGAGAGGATTTCCATTGCTTCCACATTGTTCCCATCACTTAGTAACATCAGAATTTTAAGTGTTTGCCAATGTGGTGGGTATCTCATAATAGGTTTTTTTGTCTTTGTTTATGTTTTGAGTTGGAGTCTCACTCTGTCACCCAGGCTGGAGTGCAGTGGCACGCTCTTGGCCACCACAGCCTTGACCTGCTGGGCTCAGGCAATCCTCCTGCCTCAGCCTTCCAAGTAGCTGGAACTACAGGCACATGCTACCACACTCAGCTTATTTTTTTTATTTACTATGGAGAGGAGGTCTGGTCAAGTTGCCTAGGCTGGTCTCGAATCCATGGGCTCAGTAATCCTCTCACCTCGGCCTCCTAAAGTCATAACAGGCTTTAATTTGCATTTCCCTCGGTACAAATATGGTTGAGCACTTTTTATTTATTTATTGGCCATTTCGATTTCCACTCTTGTGAAATTCCTGTTGAAGTATTTTACCCACTTTTCTATTAGATTATCTATTTCTTATTTGTGAGCATGTATAAGCACACAGTGTTATATGGGTGCTGTCTTACTCCATTAGTACTGCTATAAAACATACCAGAGACTGAGTAATTTATAAACAAGACAAACTTATCCTCACAGTTTTGGAGGCTGGGAAATCCAAGATCAAGGCACTGGTATTTTGAGTGTCTGATGAGGGCCTATCTGTAGTTCCAAGATGGTGTGCCATGTTGCTTTATCCTCTGGCAAAAACGATGGAAGGGATGAAAAGGGGTGAACTTCTTCCATCAAGCCCTTTTATAAAAATGCCTAATCCCATTCATGAGGTCAAAGCCTCTTAAAGGCCAATCCTCTTTCATACTATTGCATTGGAGATTAAGTTTCAACATGAACTTTGGAAGGGACAGAAACATTAAAACCATAGCATATGCACATATGTATATGCAGTATGGATAGTATTTGTCAATTATATGTGTTGCCAATATCTCATTCTATGACTCGGCTTCATTCTTTGTTTTTTTTTTGAGTTGGAGTCTCACTCCATCGCCCAGGCTGGAGTGCAATGGCACGTTCACAGCCACCGCAGCCTCAACCTGCTGGGTTCCACCAATCCTTCCACCTCAGCCTTCCAAGTAGCCAGAACTACAGGCACGACTACCACTCCCAGCTAATTTTTTAATATATTTTACAGAAGAGGTCTCACCAAGCTGCCCAGGCTGTTCTCAAACCTGTGGACTCAGGGAATCTTCTCACCTTGGCCTCCCAAAATGCTGAGATTACCGACTTGAGCCACCACACCTGGCCCATTCTTTATGGTATGATTTGATGAATAGTTTGTAATGTAATCAGGTTTATCTTTTTTTTTTTTTTTTTGAGTTGG
>NW_007029657.1:101093-150790 GCF_000164805.1 Carlito syrichta | reverse complement strand
AAAAAAAAAAAGGACTGTATTCTAGAAGTTTTTTAGTTTTGCCTTTTGGAATTTCTTATTTAGAGTGGTGTGGAGTAGGAGTTGAATTTCTTTCTCACTACTCCCCACCCTACAAGGATAGCATGTTTTTTGTTTGTTTTTGAGCCGGAGTCTCACTCTTGTCACCCAAGCTGGAGTGCAGTGGCATGTTCAGGCTACTGCAGCCTTGACCTGCAAGCCCAGGTGATCCTTCCTCCTCAGCCTCCTGAATAGCTGGGACTACAGGCACATGCCACCACACCTGGCTAATTTTTTGATTTATTGTAGAGCCAAGGTCTTACCAAGTTGCCCAGGCTAGTCTTGAATCCCTGGGCTCAGGCAATCCTCTTGCCTTGATCTTCCAAAGTGCTGGGATTACAGGTGTGAGCCACCACGCCTGGCGCAAGTTTTGCTGTGTGTTTCATGATGGGCGGGTCTATGCAAACCTACCCCTAAAGTGTGAGGAAGCTGAGAGGCCAAAGAAAGTCCTGACCTGTTCAGTTTCTCAGAAAAAAACATGTAATCGTCACAAACAGAAGCCATGTCTATGTCTCAGGGTAATGGTGAGATAAAGTGGACCTCATGCCTGGGGTACCCCGGAACCCAGAGTATGTATACCACAGGGAAAGGTGATTCAGAAGGGATGGGTAGGACAATTGAAATATGACAGCATCAAGGTTATTTGACCTCAGGGCAGGATTTATGGTGAGTACCTGCTCTTACACAAGCAACAATAGATAAGCAAGAAACCTTAGAGGCCTTCCCAAGACTGGAGTTAACCAGAAGCCAACATGGCAGATGAGCATCCAAGATGGAGTTGCTTTAGCCTCCACACCAGGTCCCAGTCTGCCAAGTAAGCACTCTCTATCTTATCACTATCCTGTCATACAAAGACATTTTAATACCACAACATGGGAAGAGCGCAGGGTCGGAGTAGAGGAGAAAACTTTATATCAAATCATCCACTTATAATAATAAATAACTAATTGTCTGAGGTGTACTTGCTTAACTTGTCCATATCTCTCTCTTTCTGTCTCAGATCCCATGCAAAGCATTGCCTCAGTGTAGGCTGATGAAGGAAGAAGGAGCCTTATTTTTGTCCTCTGAAGGGCTGGCATTCCCAAGGTTTAACAATCGCCTAAATTCCTGGTGTCTTCAGAACTATTCTGGGCAACCATAAACCCCAAGGACTTTTAACCCAGCACCAGAGATTCACTGGCCTCCAGAAATCCAAGGTTTATACATCTTTGGCTACTTGCATTGGAATGTCACTCTGAAGACTAACCCGAATCCCTCGTGCTACCTTTTAAACCTGCCTTCTCGTCTCCCTCAGAGGGTAGTTGAGTGCCTACTAAGTGCATAGTTCCTGACACCATGGAGTTTGCTGCTTGGCTAGGGGAGATAGGCAGTGACCATAGGGGGCGGAAAGTGCTAGGTGGAGGGTTACCAGGAAGTCATGCCAGCACAGCCCAGGGCTAGCTGCTTTTTTGGCAGGGCCTGGCAGAGGTCTCTTCCCCTGGGAGCCTGTGCTGAGACCTGAAGGCTGTGTGAGTCCTAGGGGTGAGGCGGGAGTTGAGGGGAGGTCATGAAATATAAATGACGCCAGGGCCTAGGAGAACAGCACTGGCTAAGACGTGGAAGTGGCATGGGTTGAAGGAATGTTCCTTGGTGTGGCTGAAACCTAAATGGCCAGGAGGGACAGCCAAGAGATGAGGCCAGAAAATAAGGCCTGGTCAGAAGGAGGAGTACCCTGTCAGCCTGTGGAAAGGCTGAAACCCTTTAAGGTTTCCTGCAGGCAAGCGGCAGGTTGGTTGGTGCTGCCTTCTAGAAAGTTCCTTCAGGACACAGGCACCACTACTTCTACTTTGCCCTTGCTATAAATACAATGACATTCTTCAGTTGGCCTTCTCTGAACTCGCTGGCCCAATTCCACAGCTTTCCACCAACTTTAAATCACATTTGCCACAAACACAAAAAGCCCAAGAACAAAACTCTCTATGGCATGGGCATCAGTCAAACACCAGTGAATGGCTGGGGGCAATAACCCACGCCTGTAATCCCAGCACTTTGGGAGTCTGAAGCGGAAGGATCGTTTGAGTCCAGGAATTCGAGACCAGCCTGGGCAACAAAGCAAGACCTCGTCTCTACAAAAAATTTAAAAATTAGCCGGGCACGGTGGTGCACATGCCTGTAGTCCCAGTTTATCAGGAGGTTGAGGAGGGAGGATCACCTGAGCCCAGGAGGTCGAGGCTGGTGAGCCGTGAGCGTGCCACTGCACTCCAGCCTGGGTGACAGAGTGAGACCCTGACTCAAAACAAAACAAAACCAAAACCCAGTTACTGCAAGAACACTGTTCTCCCTGAATTTTGCCAGGGTTAGATCAACAGGGACAAAGTGATGTGGGTCTGTGGGGAAGTCAGCAGCAGAGAGGACACGAGCATCTGTTTCAATGACTCTCTGGCAAAGCAGAGACACAGGAGGCACGTGGCACCACGGCTGTGTTGATGTGTTTAAACTTGGAGAAAACTCCCTGTTTCTTCATGTCATTTACAAGCAGGAAGGGAGTTGTTTGTATATTTAAAAAGCCCATCTGCAGCCAACATCTGGATTTTCATTTCTATTCCACCCAATCCATGGATTTTTTTTTTTTCTTTCCTGATAACATTTAACAGAAGAACCACGTACTTGCTTTGGGGAATGCTTACGTCAAAAGTAGGACACTGGAGTTTACGAAGTAGCCTTTCCACCTGCCTCCTGCAGGCTCTGCCCTAGAAAACAGTCACTGGGCAGCACTTCCTAGAAACGGCTCAGACAGAAGCCACACTACCCCGTCCTCAGCTCCCACATCCTGAATCGGCTCTTTGTACGAGATCATCCATTTAGAAACCAAAGCCTCTGTGCCCTTGATACATCATTCACTCTCACTAAATACCTCCAAGATGGAAATTCCCAGGTAGTTTTAACAGATGAAGATCAATGAGTATTTGTGTGTGTTACCCACTTTCAGAGCGTCAAAACCACAAGGCCAGTAGGACTAGGATTTTTAAATCTCATATATTTTACAACATTTAAAGTGTGTTTTTCTATTAATGACAGATCCCACACTTTGAGACTTGATGCTGAAAACATTTTTGTTTTGAGTGTGATTAGTTCCATTCCTTTGAGCATCTGGGCTTAATCGTTAGAATTTTCTTTGGGGGCCTTGTTGAAAAGGAGGGATAGCTAGTCACCATTCCTCTGGTTAGAAAACGAGTTTTCTGTTTCCTTTTAAGTTGTCGAGTAACCCTGTGACTGTTCTCCCTTGAAGGGCAGGATATTATATTTCCAAAGCTTCTAATGTAATTCACGGAGAACCCCAAATGGGTCTCCATATGGACAGTGTTGTTTATGGGAGCTGTATCTCAGCTTATAAGAGGCTGCTCCCAGGAGAGCCAGGCTATATACCAAAGTGCGGTCAGATATCACTAACAATGGGGCCGCGTTCTGAGAAATGCATTGTTGGGTGATTTCGTCATGGTGTCCACAGCATAGAGTGCCCTTACACAGACCTAGATAGTATAGCCCTACCACACCTGGGTCTACTGTAGCCTATTGCTCCTAGGCTACAAACCTGGACCACACATAGTCCAGAGCACTGTAGGAACTGTAACAGATGCTACGTTTGTGTATCTAAACTTAGAAAAGGTAGGGTAAAAATATGGTACTAGACTGTTATGAGACCACCATCGTCTGTGCAGTCTGTCATCGACCAAAACTTTATGTGGTGCATGACTGTATAGTATGAAAGTGCCAGAGAACTGTACAGCAGACAGAAAAATGCATCAACGGACAACCCCATCACTAAGAATGTACCTCCCATTTGCTGTAGCCCCAGCAAGAGTAAGTAAAGATTCACTCAGTCACAAAACCACTTACTATTGATGGGGTGCTGTCTGGGTCCAGAAGATAGGAGGAGATTGTACCAATATGTGATATGAAGGGCATGGTGGCTCACACCTGTAATCCCAGCACTTTGGGTGGCTGAGGCAAGAGGATTACTAGAGGCCAGGAGTTCAAGACCAGCCTGGGCAACATAGCAAGACCTTGTCCCTAAAAAAATGTTTAAAATTAGCAGGGTGTGGTGGCACATACCTGTAGTCCTACTGGTAGGGAGGCTGAGGTAGGGGATCATTTTAACCCAGGAGTTTGAGGTTACAGTGAACAGTGATCATGCCACAGCACTCCAGCTTGGGCGACAGAGTGAGATCCTGTTTCCAAAAAAAAGTGACAAGTTGTGTTGAGAGATCCAATAAAGTGCCATGGCAGTCCTTTCAGCTGGGACAATCAGAGAAGGCTCTCTGGAGGAGGTGATATTTGAGCTGCTTGAGTGAAGATGACAAGATTTTGAAGTGAGGCAGAGAAGAAGATAGAAGTAGATTTTCAGCACTCCTCCAGCCCCTAGGGTTTGGGACTGGCATGGCCTCAGAAGCAGAAGAGGAGAAAGTTAGAGAGCAGACCTCTAGAAAAAAGTAAGGAGGGATGGGAGAGGAGAACTAAGGAAGAAAACGGTCTCTGGGGATGCTAAGCCCCCGAAGGAACCTGAGAACTCTGTCTAGAAACCAGCACCTCCTCCGCCCAAGATGACACTAGGGGATACTACAAGGATTACAGAAGAGAGATGAGGGGAGGGGAAATGCCCCTAGGGGCAGGCAAAGGAAAGAAGAGATATGTCTGTCAGGGTCATTTGCATTGAGGACTTATGTGTGGTAACATGGCTGCCTGTCCAGTGTCCAGCAAGGAAGATGGAAGGTTTTGGAAAGTGCATTTACCTTTCTATCAATTTTACAAACCAAAATGTTTCAAAAATAAACATCAACTTGTTTTCTTTGGGAACCAAAGGATGCTGTATCCACTTTCAGGCTGTGACAGATTTCAAGGCTAAGGATATGTTAATTAAAATGAACTATTTCACTTGATTTAAGTGGTTACATCAGTATATACATAGTTAAAATCAAATATAATATATATTTTTAAAATTTTTTGAGTTGGGGGTCTCACCCTGTCACCCAGGCTGGAGTTCAGTGGCATCCAGCACAGTTCATTGCAGCCTCTATGGGCTCAGGCAATTCTTCCGTCTCAGCCTTCCAAATAGCTGGAGCTACAGGTATGCACCTCCACACCCCATTAATTTTTTTTATTTTTTGTAGATTTGAGGTCTCACTATGTTGCCCAAGCTGGTCTTATCATAGCAAGGGTGGGGGATTTTTCCCTAAAATGACTTAGTGGAATTCTTGCTCAAATTTGATTCAACAAGGACAGAGAGAGAAGTTCAAGTTTAGTCCGAGTCAAGCAGAGACCTCAGAGGAGTCTGACTAAAGTTTTGGTCAAAGAAGTGTGTCTTTGTCAGAGCCATTCTAGCAAATGGTCAAATATAAGGAGGGGACATGGGAACCCTCAATTTACAACCAACTGGTCAGAAGTATGGGAAGTCCAGATTTGCAACTGGCATCTGAAGTGGGGGCAGTCTTGTGAGACAGATCCCTTAACTTGTGGAATCTGACACTAACTACAAAATTGTCGGAATGGAATTAAATTGTCGGACACCAGCTGCTGTCACAGAATTGGGTGGTGTGAGACAAAAAGTTATATATATATATATATATATATATATATGGTGTCAGAAGTGTGTATTTCCCAGAATTATTATTACCATCATCATTATTATTCTTTTTTGAGACAGATCTCACTTTGTCACCCAGGCTAGAGAGCAGTGGGGTTATTGTGGCTCACTGTGGCCTCCAACTCCTGAGCACAAGGACTCCTCTGTAGCTACTACACCTGGCTAATTTTTTTAGAAACAGCTACTATACCTGGCTAATTTTTTTATGTTGTCCAAGCTGGTCTTGAACTCCTGTCCTCAATTCATCCTCCTGCTTTGACCTCCCAAGTAACTTGGACAACAGGTGCGTGCCATTGCACCCAGCAGTGAAAATTTGAATTATTATTCAAATTTTCGAATGTTTTCTATGAAAGAAGTAGACAGATCTCAAATCCAAAAGTTAATGTTCCCTCCCAAGTTTTCTCAAGGTTCTTCTAGTTAATAACGCCTGTCTTGTCACAAGGATGCACAAAATAGAAAATGTTTCTTTTAACCTTTGTCATTTGAGGATACAAAAGTTTCTTTAGTTTCAAAACAGAAGTAAATTATTTACCATATCTTGTATCTACTGTTCCAGCCATCGAGACACTGTGAATCCCAAGTGCAATAGCAAAACGCCGGTATCCATCTCTGCAAAATGACATTTCTTCTTGATTTTGCTATACCTGACTTTCAGAAGAAAGGCAAATGAGAGCTCTTATCATAAAATAAATCCCTGCATACACATCCTTGAGTCAAAGCACGCTCTTGATTACTACCCACATGCGTCAAACCCCAGATGAGTAATCACGGTTAAGTGGACAAATTGAGTACTGATAATTTTCCTTCAAAAAATGATATCAGAGGGTTTTAAATCGCAAGTGGAAGTCTTCATTGGTAAAATAATTGTTTGAAAGCAGCCTGACGGTGAAGTGCCCGACTGTCTGTGATTACCTCAAATGTGTCCTTATTCTGACTACTGAGAATAGTCCTTGATGTGTCTGTAAAGGCGGTGATGGCATAAGACAACTTAGGCCACAGCAGCAAGTGAAACACCTTGGAGAGGAGAACAACGTTCTCAACACATCCTGACCAGGGCCAGAAGAAGCACAGCTGACTGGAACCAGCTGGTTAGGGAAGGACTCACACCATCCTGAGACCACGCTGTCTGCCTCGAAATGTAAGTTGGGCTGTGGAGACCCCAGGGTCGTGGAGGGGCGGGCAGAGAAGGCAGCTCAACCGACTAGCAGAGTGTGGGTTCCCTGATCCAGGAGAAGCAGTGAGTGTCGCTTAGCAGGCGCTGGGCCACAGTAGCTCTTTCCACGCTTATGGATTGCCCTTGGCACTGGGGAAGGAGCCTAGCTCAGGAGAGAATTCTTTACTTTGACTCCTGACTCTGCCACTGGGTGGCCTTTAAAATCATTATAATTCTGCCGTGCCTCAGTTTCCTCATATGTAAAGGAGCTTAATGATAGCTGCTTTAGTCACCCCAGAGGGATATTGTGAAGGTAAAATTAGATGCTAGGTGTAAAAGCTACAAAACACTCTGCAAAAGAAACTAGAGCCATTGCTATGGAAGGAATTGGTGAAGAGCCTCGATTCTGGCCAGTCTTCCCACCGCTGCACACACGGAGGATGCAGTGATCTCTTGCATCACGCCTACAATGGGATTTCCCCACCTCTCCCATGGGCTCTCTGTGGGAACTGAGGGAGTGTATGAGTTTCCTGTTGGTGCACTGCAAACCACCACAAACTTGGCAGGTCTGTAACAGAGTATTTCAGCCTTAAAATGTATTTTTAAAGTTATCTTCCTCTGTATTTCTTTTTCTTTGCCTTTCTTCTTCTTCCTTTTTTTTTTTTTTTTTTTGAGTTGAAATCTCACTCTGTTGCCCAGGCTGGATTGCAGTGACACAATCACAGCTCACTGCAGCCTCAATCTCCTGGGCTCAGGCAATCATTCCACCTCAGCCTCTCTAGTAGCTGGGACTAGAGGCATGCACCATCAGGCCCGGTTAATTTTTTGTAGAGACAAGGTCTCTCTATGTTGCCGAGGATGGCCTCAAACTCCTGGGCTCAAGCAATCCTCCCACTTCAGCCTCCCAAAGTGCTAGGATTACAGGCATGAGCTACTATGCCCGACCTCTCTCTATTTCTTAATCTTAAGCCTAGAAATATGTTTCAAAAACTTATTTTCTCCCTTTATCTCTACCAGACACTCTGTTGCACCTTTGCACCAAGCGTATCTGTCTTGCTTGCTTAGAAATCCCAGGAGCTAATCTTAAACAGCCTATGGGACTATCCCTCCTGGGGGCAGTCATGAGAGGGCTGATCCATAACCTGACTGCAACTGAGTTAACACCAACCAGACCTCCAGAAGGACCACGTAAAGTAAGCCACCAAGGTAAGCCATCAAGACATACCCCACACCGCACCCACATGTTTCCCCATACCAGTTTCCCTTTTTAAACCCTTGCACTCAGCCTAAATATCTGAAATGGTTTCTTTGAGGCATGAGCCTGGCCATTTCCCCATCTGCCTGCTTTTGGAATAAAATCACCTTCCTTTCACTAGTTCTTGCGCTTGTTTATTTCAGGGTACAAGCCAAGTTACAGCGGCTGAGCTTGTGTCTGTTACAGCTTCAACAGTACAAAGTTATTCTCTTTTTCTTTTTCTTTTTTTTTTTGAGTAGGAGTCTAACTCTGTTGCCCAAGCTGGAGTGCAGTGACATGCTCATGGCCACCGCAGCCTTGACCTTCTGGGCTCAGGTGATCCCTCTGCCTCAGCCTTCTAAGTAGCTGGAACTACAGACATGCGCCACCACACTCAGCTAATTTTTTGATTTATTGTGGAGAAGATATCTCACCAAGTTGCCCACCCTGGGCTCAGACAAACCTCTCGTCTCCGCCTCCAAAAGTGGTGGGATTACAGGCGTGAGCCACCATGCCTGGTCTAAAGTTATTCTCTTACAGCTCTCTAGGTTAAAAGTATGATGCAGGCTTCTCTTGGCTAGGTGAGGAGGTGCTGGCTTGCCAGGCTGTGCAAGCACAGAGCATTGTGCCCCTCTGAGAGGGACACCTGCATCCTTGTCTGCCCTGGCCACATCCCTGAACTCAAGACTTGAAGAGATGGTTTCATGCACTAATGTGCTGAAAGATCTCGTTTGTAAAAACCCAATCACCTGCTCCCTCTGGCCACGACTCACCAACGTAATTCAAATGGCTTCCATCAGTTTTTAAGGGAGCAGATTGCTATTTCCCTTTTTCCTTCTTTCTGGAGGGGCAGTCATTCTCCTGACCCCATGCTGGGTGCTAGAGAAACCGATGAAAGCAGACAGAGTTCTACCTTCCAGAAGCCATAAGAGCTCCAGGGACAAAGTGACCAAACAGGGGGCATAGGAAGGACACACTTGGGATTCTCTGGAAGGATTCACCTTTGAAGGGCAGAGTCCAGTGAAATAGGGAGGGTGCTCAAGGTCAAGGGAGAACAGAGACAAAGAGGAGGTGTGAAATCTGTGTGGCCAGGCCTCCTGCAATGGGAGATGGGGCAAAGGAGAGAAGAAACCACACAGCAAGGACTTTGCGACTATCTGTGGAGTTTGGCAAGGTGAGGCAATGAAGGGCTTTCATCAGAAAAACGACATGATGAGATGTGTCATTTCAGAGAGATTCATCCTCACAGCTGCATGGAAGAAGCTAGGAAAGAGACAGGAGTCAGGGGTGATCCCATCCCTTCGGGAGGCGGAGGTGGGATGATCGCTAGAACCCAGGAGTTTGAGACTAGCGTGGGCAACATAATGAGACCCTGTCTCTATTTTTAAAACAGTGTTAAAAAAAAAGGAAAGAGAAAGAAACAAGATAGAAGCAAGTCTGAAGCCTCCCAATGAACCTCTCCTCTTGGGCTCTCATCCTGGTCACTCCCTCCTTTCTCTCATTTACAAGGAGAGGATTTCTGGGTAGAGCGATTCCCCACAAGTGAAGGCAAAATACAGTCCCAGATTGTTGTGTGACCTCAGGCCAACTTCAAAAAGACCTCTCTGAGTCTTTGTCCTGAGTAAAATCAGAGATGGCCCTGTGGCTTCCAATTACTTTTTTAGATGGGAATTCTTGGCTCAGACCCAATCCTTCCCCAGATGAACTGATGAGTAAGGTGCTCGAACTGAAGGGGACACTCCCCCTGCACTTGACCATCCGTCCTTCCTTATTTAGGTCTCCATGACTCAACGTTTCCTGCACCACCGCTAGCTCTTATGCTTAACAGAGTTCTTTTTTTGGGCATGTGAATGTCAAGCTAACACTTGTTTCAGCCGTTAGAAAGAGATGTGCTTGTGGAAGCATGGTCAATAAAGCAGGGGTGAACACTGTTGTGGTACTGTAGTATAATAAGGAGAGTATCTAAGTCATTTAAAATGGACATCCTCCCATCCTGAGCCCGGCCAGCACGTCATTCTTAAGAGCTTACATTAAGGAAATAACCCAAAAGGAAGGGCAAAAGCTGTGAGCATGAATTTCTTTCTCATAGCATTTTACATAAAGATCAGAAGCCACCAACAGAACCGAGTTATGATTCTGAAGTGTAATACTAATAAGCATGACATTCAAGGTAATATTAGACAGCTATTAAAACAATCACGGTGAACTCGGGTGATATGGAGAAGAAGAAAATGCAGAATACAAATTAGTCCTCAGAGAGCAGGAGTTGAACTTGCTTCCCTCTGCATTTCTTTGTTCTCCTTCCTCTGCCTTTTTTCAGTTTCTCCATGAGAAACTGTGAGGACCAGGAAAACGAGGTGATGTATTAGGGTGATCTACTACGGTGCTTTTCTTCAGCTTTTAAATGGTTACTGTTTGGGGTGGAGGGTCAGGGCTACAGAGTCCAAGCACAAGAAAATGTAGACAAGATTCTGCATGTGGGTAGTAGCAGTGCAAAGCTTCCTGGACCATTTCAGCTGGGTCAGTGCCTCTTCCCCCCCTGCTCCCCAGCCCATTGTGTCCTGATATGTCTCTATCATCATCCTGACTGCTCGGGGATAACAAGCCATGAGGACAGGGAGCCTGGCACATAGCGGGAGCTCGATGACTATTGGGACAATAACAAAGCATTCCTTTGCAATGCAAGGCTCTGCGGTTCTGGCTTTCAAAGAAGGGCAATGTAACTGACATCCTGAGATCATTAAACAGCAAAAGGAACCAAGAAGGCAAAAGAAAGCAGTGCTCTCAACGATGTCTGCTTTACAGAGGACTTGTTGAAACTGTAAAAGGATATTTAGAACCACAAAAAGTAGGCCAAGGGTAAGAAAAACTCTCCATACCCAAGAGAATTCAGCTGACCAAATTAAGTCTGATCCAGAATAAACAGCTCTCATCTGGAAATCTAGCAGTTCCAGAAAGTACTGTCCAAGGGGAAAAAGACCCACGATGTTGATCTGCATAATTACATAACCCTTTAGGAAAGAGGCGAGACGTGCCCTCGTGCTGGAGTGCACGGGGAAAACCAAACTGGAGCACGAGCAAAGCCAGGCTCACTTGAGAAAATAACAGTTCTCGGGCCTCAGAGAAGCGGACTTTGTTACTGAAGCGAACCCGGGCTCATGTGCCCTTTCCCACGAACTTGACCAACCTCAATCAGTTTTCTCCGTGTTTACCCAGCATCCAAAGCCTAAAACAAGGTTTCTATTATCAACTCCCTCCAATAGAAATTACTTTCCATTAGTCGTGTGAGTAGCACTACACATGAGAGAGCACATCTGAAATTAAACTGAAGCTTAGCTGTTACAAACCAGTCAAGACCATTCATGTTGGCGTTTTATCCAGAAAAGAGTTATCACCATCCTCCTAAAAGTCAATGAAAAAACATCAAGAAAACAAACTAAACCCTAGACATTAAGATAAATTTAAAATATAACTTTGTTTCTCCAACAAATGTAAAAATCTAGGTGTGAAATTGAAAGCAAGGACTTGAAGAGATATTTGTACAACCATGTTCATAGAAGCACTTTTCACAATAGTCAAGGAGTGGAAGCAACCCACATATCCATTGACAAACAAGCGGAGACACAAAATGTGGTATATACGTACAAGGGAATATTATTCAGCCTTTTAGAAAGGAAGTAAATTCCGATTCATGCTACAACATGGATGAAAATGAATGACATGTTTCATGAAATAAGCCAGTCACAAAAAGGCAAATGCTGTATGATTCCACGTATATGATTACCTAGAGGGAGTGGTCAAATTCATAGAGACAGAAAGTAGCACGGTGGTCACCAGGAAGAATGGGATGTTAGTGTTTAACGGATATGGAATTTTAGTTTGGAAAAATGAGAACATTCTGGAGGGGAATGGTGGTGATGGTTCTACAACAATGTGAATGAGCCAGGCTCGGTGGCTCAGCCTGTAATCCCAGCACTTTGGGAGGTTGAGGTGAGTGGATTGCCTGAGCCTGCGGGTTCGAGACCCACCTGGGCAACTTGGTGAGACCTCGTCTCTACAATAAACTCAAAAATTAGCTGGGCATGGTAGCACGCTCCTGTAGTTCCAGTTACTTGAAAGGCTGAGGCAGAAGGATCGCCGGAGCCCAGCAGGTCGAGGCTGCAGTGGCCGGGAGCGGCCACTGCACTCCACTCTGGGTGACAGAGTGAGACTCCCAACTCAAAAAACAAAAAACAATGTGACTGTACTGACATCACTGAACTGTATATTTTTAAATGACTAAGTTGTAAATTTTGTTGTACGTATTTTACAATTAAAAAACAACAAACCAGGCTTGAGCCTTTGTTTAGTGAAGGAACATATTTTGTCTTCTACTTTTACTGGAGACATTATATAGGTTATATGTTATACATATCTATACATGTTAATTTTTGGTAAATAGAGGACTCTTACATCCTGTTTTTAAAAAATTATATATTCCTCAATACATAGGCATCTATCTAGTTATAAAAAGGTCGTTCTTTCTGTAGCACCCTCAGTGAATGTGTTGCAATACCTCGTGCTGATAACAAAGATGGTTATGCAGGTAAAATTCCTCACCAATTCTCCATCTTTTAACCATCGGTGGAAATTAATCTTTTTGTTTCATTTACTAATTCAATAATAATCGTTATTGCTAACATATATTGGACAAATACTATACTACGTGCCAGGAAATGTGCTTAACTTCAACATGTGTAATAGATATTTAGTTAATCCTAGTAGTAGATATTTTTATTTTTCCCAATTTTTGGAGGAAAATCTTGAATCAAGATGGATCTCAAATTTAGAACAAAACAGGTGCAGTGATGCAAGCCTGTATTCCCAGCCACTTGGGAAACTGATCACTGAGGCAAGAACACTTGAGACCAGAAGTTCAAGGTTCAATCATGGCATCTACCCTACCATTCTGTGTGACCTGAGAATGTTCTTTACAGCATTTCTTTTCCCTCCAGTACAGGATCCAGTGTTAGGTCAGGTATTACATTCAGCCTCTTGTAACCAGGAACATCTTTAGAAACGTTATCCATTATGACATAGACTTTTTGGAAAAATAAATCCCCCTTCCTTATTTTGTTTTACGTATTTTAGAGACAAAGTCAGGCTTTGTCATCCAGGCTGGAGTACAGTGGTGCCATCATAGCTCACTGCAACCTCAAATTCCCAGGCTCAAGTGAGCCCCCTGCCTCAGTTTCCCAAGTAGCTGGAACTACAGGCACACACCGCCATTCCTGGTTAACTTAAAAAAATTTTTTTTTTGCATAGACAGGGATTACAGGATAATTTTTTAGATTTTTTTGTGTGTGTAGAGACAGGGGTCTTGCTTTGTTTCCCAGGCTGGTCTCCAACTCTTGGCCTCAAGCCATCCTCCCACCTCACCCCCTTCCTTTTTTAAAGAGGTTCCTCGTTTGAGATTTGCCTGAGGTTTCCTTATAGTTAAATTCAAGAGATACACTCTTGGCCTGAGTACTGAACAGGCGATCATGTGTCCCTCTCAGGGTATCACGCCTGGTGCATATGATGTCTGTCTGCCCCTTACTGGCGATATTGATCTTCAGTTAAGGGTGTTGCCTGATTTCATCCCTGTACATGTACTGTTTTTCCCTCTTAAAAATAATTACAGGCTGGGTGCGGTTGCTCAAGCCTGTAATCCCAGCACTTTGGGAGGCCAAGGAGAGGGGATTGCCTGAATCTGCGGGTTCAAGAACAGCCTGGGCAACTTGGCGAGACCTCATCTCTACAGTAAATTTTTAAAAAAATTATTTGGGCATGGTAGCACACACCTGTAAGTTCTGGGTACTTGGAAGGCTGAGGCGGAAGGATCACCTGAGTCCAGTAGGTTGAGGCTGCAGTGGCCATGAGTATGCCACTGCACTCCAGCCTGGGAAACAGAGTGAGACTTCGACTCAAAAAATATATATATAGGGCAACCCTCTCAGATCCCCTCCCACTGTGGGAGCCTTTCTGTCTTCTCAATAAATCTTACTTTAAAAGATAATATAAGCTGGGCTCGGTGGCTCAGCCTGTAATCCCGCACCTTTGGGAGGCTGAGGTGAGTGGATTGCCCAAGCCCGCAGATTCGAGATCCGCCTAGGCAGCGAGACCTCATTTCTACAATAAGTCAAAAAATTAGCCAGGCGTCATAGCGCGTGCCTGTAGTTCCAGCTACTTGGAAGGCTGAGGCGGAAGGATCGCCGGAGCCCAGCAGGTCGAAGCTGCGGTGGCCAGGAGTGGCCACTGCACTCCAATCTGGGCAACAGAGTGAGACTCCAACTCAAAAAATAATAATAATAATTATATATATATATATATATATATATATAAAACCATTATATATAAAGCCATTATACATATAGCCATATATATAAAACCATTGATGATCATTGCTTAGATCCATCAGGGAATGAGAAATAATGAGAGTCTAATTCTGTCATTCCTTCTTTATTCACTAGAATACGGCATAAGGAAAAAGTCAACTATTTTTTTACCCGTTGATTCAGTTTTCAAATAAAGGCAGGATGGAATGCTTGACTCTTTTCTTTATTGACTAGTTTTCAAAATGTGTTGGTTCACTATCATCCTCTCATGATGACTGATTTTTTGTAGGTTTTTTTTTTTTTTTGAGTTGGAGTCTCACTTTTGTCACCCAGGCTGGAGTGCAATGGCACACTCACAGACACTGTAGCCTCGACCTGCTGGGCTTAGGTGATCCTTCCGCCTCAGCCTCTCAACTACAGACGCACGTCACCATGCCCGGCTAGTTTTTGTGATTTATTGTAGAGACGAGATCTCACCAAGTTGCCCAGGCTGGTCTTAAACTCCCAGGCTCAGGCAATCCTCTCACCTCGGCCTCCCAAAGTGCTGGGATTACAGGCTGAGCCACTGAGCCTGGCCTTATTTGTAGGTTTTAAAAATGAATTCAAGGATATTTGCTATATTCTAAACCATCAGGGCTATTATTCCTACTGTTGCTCACATCGTCTTCTCTTTGACCAGTGGTTCTTGTCAGCTGGTTGGGGCACAAGTCTTATGACTGGACTCTAGTAGGTTTTGGTAGCTTCCTTGATATCTGGTACAATGGGGTATTCTAGGCTTTTCTGTACATGTCTTGCCCCACATCTGGATAGCCTTTTCTCCAAAAATCTTGGTTCCTTTAGTGGGAAAGGTTAATTCAACACTACCAACTAGGGGCTATGATGGTCATTGTCATAGGGTTGTTGTTTGTTTCTAGGACTCTTCAGTACAAAGAAAGAGGAAATAAGTTTCATTTTAAGATAAAATGTAGTATGAGTTCATACAGATCTTGCAATGCAAGCCCAGGACCACAGGGTTTTACTTATCATAATGTACTGATCTAGTTTACATCTCCTTCTTCCTGTGCAGAGAATCCGAGTTCTAAACTACTCTAGTACTAGATTAGATCACTACTCATTTACTTGAACCAACAGTTCACATGCAACCAATCTCAGACTACTAATATCAACACCACCACTAATAATGTAACTAAAAATAAATATGTACTGATTATTGTAGCTTAAAGTCTGGAAGTGCGATACCTCCCACTTTGTTTCTTTTGCTAAGGATTGTTTTAGCGATTCATGATCGTTTATGTTTCCATGGATGTAGACTCTGTCATACTCGATCTGTCACAGAAACAAAGAACAGAGTACCACGTTTTCACTCATAAGTGGACCCTGAACATTTACCATAGTACTGTCAGAAAGGGATTGGCAGTAGTGGGATACTACTGGGGGGAGGGGGGATGGGATCTCAACATCAATAAGGGTAACTAATCTCAAACCAGGTGAAGTGGGGACCAAAGGGAGGCCCAAACTTTACCTGTATAATGTCCACTTGTATATCTAATCCTGAATTGTACCCCACATCTTTAAAATAAAATATTTTAAAAATATGTATTTCCATCTTATTTTCTTTGGGGTAGGTATATTGCACTAGTGATGCACAAATTACTGTTGTAATTAAAAGACACTCTGAGTGGTTATGCTACCCCCCAGATTCTCATTTAGATTCATTAGCCTTATCTTAAAATCTTTTAATTTTAGGCGAGTGTGGTGGCCCAATCCTGTAATTCCAGCACTTTGGGAGGCCGAGGTGAGGGGATTGCCTGAGCCCATGGGTTCAAGACCAGCCCGGGCAATCTGGCGAGACCCCATCTCTACAATAAATCAAAAATTAGCCGGGCGTGGTAGTGCGCACATGTAGTTCCAGCTACCTGGAAGGCTGAGGCGGAAGGATCGCCGGAGCCCAGCAGGTCAAGGCTGCGGTGGCCGGGAGCGGCCACTGCACTCCAGTCTGGGCGACAGAGTGAGACTCCAACTCAAAAAAATAAAATAAAAATAAAATAAAATAAATAAAATATTTTAATTCTGTTTTATAGTTTTGTAAAATATTTACGTGGTTCTAAACTCAATTTTCAAAACAATGTATATTGAAAGAAGACTCACTTTTATTTTGTCTTTTAATCAATTAACTTATTTTGAGTCAGAGTCACACTCTGACGCCTAGGCTGGAGTGCAGTGGCACTCACAGCCATCGTAGCCTCTGCAGTCTTGACCTGCTGGGCTCAGGTGATCCTCCTGCCTCAGCCTTCCAAGTAGCTGGAACCACAGACACGCGCCACCGCATCCAGGTGATGTTTTGATTTATTGTAGAGACGAGGTCTCACCAAGTTACCCAGGCTGGTCTCTTTCCCCTGGGCTCGGGTAATCCTCTTGCCTCGGCCTCCCAAAGTGCAGGGATTACAGGTGTGAGTCACCATGCCTGGCTCAGTTTTATTTTTATCCCTCATCTTGTTTCTTCCCTCTCCCTATAATTAAAATTTTAAAACATTTATTAATTATCCTTCTATTTTAAAAACATGGCAAATGTTTTATATAGATAATATATTATACATCTTACTGTACACACACACACTTTCCTCTCCTTTGTTTTTTTTTTTTTTTTTTTGAGTTGGAGTCTCACTCCATCACCCAGGCTGGAGGTTCAGTGGCACGCTCACGGCCACTCCAGCGTCCACCTGTTGGGCTCCAGGGATCCTTCCGTCTCAGTCTTTCAAGTAGCCGGAACTACAGACACATGCTACCACGCCCAGCTAAGTTTTTTAAAATCTTATTTATTGTAGAGACGAGGTCTCACCAAGTTGCCCGGGCTGGTCTCAAACCTGCGGGCACAGGCAATCCACTCGCCTCGGCCTCCCAAAGTGCTGGGATTACAGGCTGAGCCACCGAGCCTGATCTCCTTTGTTCTTTAATAATAGTATATTTTGGAGGTCTGCTCTATAGATCTGCCATGATTTTGTCCTCTATTGTTGGACAAAATTAGGTTGTTTCTGGTCTTTTTGCTATTATAAATATTATTGTAAGGAATGACATTTAAAAAGTATTTTTGGTCATGCTTGGTAGCTCATGCCTGTAATTCCAGCACTTTGGGAGGCCAAGGCAGGAAGATTTCTTGAGCCCAGGAGTTCAAGACTAGCCTGGGGAACATAGAAAGACCTTGTCTCTACAAAAAAATAAAATTAGCCAGGTGTGGTGTGTGCCTTTAGTTCCAGCTACTGAGGAGGCAGAGGCAAGAGAATTGTTTGAGTCCAGGAATTCGAGGCTGCAGTGAGCTATGATCATGCCACTACACTCCAACCTGGGCAACATAATGAGATCCCGACTCAAAAATAAACCCCCACAAAACATGCTTTTGCCAGTTTGTCTTTGGGATGGATTCCTAGACGTGGGATTACCAGTAAAAGAGCAAATACATCAGTAATTTTGCCAGCAACTGCCAAATCCTCCACAACTACATATGAAGAGGGAAATCTGTAGGACCACTGGCAATGTGTGAGCATGCCTGTTTACCCATCCAGTCAGGTTCAACTTTTGGATTTTTGCTAGTTTAATATGAGAGATAGTATCTGTATTGTTTTTATTTGTGTCTTTTTTTGTTTTCTTTTTTTTACATTTCTCTTCATATGAACGAGTTGAGCATGTTTTCATATGATTAAGAACCATCTGAGCCGGGCTTGGTGGCTCAACCTGTAATCCTGCGCATTGGGAGGCTGAGGTGAGTGGATTGCCTGAGCCCATGGGTTCAAGACCCGCCTCGGCAACTTGGTGAGACCTCATCTCTACAATAAATCAAAAAAATTAGTCGGGCATGGTAGCGCACGCCTGTAGTTCCAGCTACTTGGAAGGCTGAGGCGGAAGGAGCGCCGGAGCCCAACTGGTCAAGGCTGCGGTGGCCAGGCGTGACCACTGCACTCCAGTCTGGGCAACAGAGTGAGACTCCAACTCAAAAAAAAAAAAGAACCATCTAAATTTATTTTTCTGTTTTTTGTTCATCTCACAAGCTCATTTTTAGGTAAGGATTTGGGTCTTTCATCTATTTATTTAGAGACAGGGGTCCCACTATGTTGCCTAGGCTGGCTTTGAACTCCTAGTCTTAAGTGATCTTCCCACCTGAGCCTGCCTAGTAGCTGGGATTACAGGCAAAAGCTCCATGCTCAGCTTTTTATTTATTTTTATTTTTCATTTTTGAGTTGGATTCTCACTCAGTCGCCCAGGCTGGAGTGTAGTGGTGCGCTTATGGCTACTGCAGCCTGGACTGAACTTCAAGGCTCAGGCAATCCTTCTGCCTTATCCTTCCAAGTAGCTGGAACCACAGGCACACACCACCGAGCCCAACTAATATTTTGATTTATTGTAGAGACAAGGTCTGGCCAAGTTGCCCAGGCTGGTCTCAAACCCCTGGGCTCAGGCAGTCTCTTGCCTCTGCCTCTCAAAGTGCTAGGATTATTTTTATTTTCACAAGTTTTTTATACATGAAATACTAACACTAGAAATCTTTTTTCTTATTTTGCCATTTATCTGTTTACTTTGCCTATATCTTGTTATATGCATTTTATTTTTTTGTTAGCAAAATTATACTTTATGCTATTGTTTCCACAGTTAGGGAAGTTTTCCCTACTCCCTGGTCACAGAGAAATTCATCCATGTTCCATCCAGCACTTTTTTTTTTTTTTTGAGTTGGAGTCTTTCTCCGTCACTCAGGTTGGAGTGCTGTGACACACTCATGGCCACTCCAGTGTTGACCTGCTGGGCTCCGGTGATCCTTCCGCCTCAGCCTTCCAAGTAGCTGAAACTACAGGCGCATGCTACCACGCCCAGCTAATTTTTATTTTATTTTATTGTAGAGACGTAATCTCACCATGTTGCCTAGGCTGGTCTCGAACTCCTGGGCTCAGGCAATCCTCTCGCCTTGGCTTCCCAAAGTGCTAGGTTTACAGGCTGGCCTAGTACTTCTATGAATATATACATCTCCAATTGTTCAAGCATCATTTGTTTAAAAGAATATACTTTATTGAATACCGTATATGAGGATATATTTCTGGATTCCATTATATTCTATCAATTTATGTCTGTCCCTATGTAGCTCCATGTTATCTTTATTATTGTAAAATTTTAAAATATTTTAGAGTAAGTCTTCTAACTTTGTCCTTTTTGTAAAAATTGTTTTTGCCTCGGTAGGACTTTTGCTTTTCCACATGTATTTTGCAATCATCTCAATTTCTACCCAAAAAAAGCCTACTGGTGTTTTGATAGGGATTGCATTACATCTGCTGATCAATTTGGAGCTGCCACCTTTACAATTATTGATTCTAACAACCCGTGGTATATTTCTGCATTTCTTCAGATCTTTAATCTTTCTCAGCAATGTTACATAGTTATCAGTGTACAGGTCTTAACGTATCTTTTGTTAATTGTATTACTAAATGTCTTTCCTTAATGTCACTGCTAATGAATTTTTAATGCTTGATAGCACACAAAAATGCAACTGTTATTTATCTATCTATTTATTTCAGTTGGAGGCTCACTCCGTCACCCAGGCTGGGTGCAGTGGCATGCTCACAGCCACCCAGCGACGACCTGCTTGGGCTCCAGAAATCCTTCTGACTCAGCCTTCCAAGTAGCTGGAACCATGCCTGGCTAATTTTTTTTTTTTTTTTCCATAGAGACGAGGTCTCTACAAAGTTTCCCAGGCTGGTCTCAAACCTGCTGGCTCAGGCAATCCACTCGCCTGGGCCTCCCAAAGTGCTAGGATGACAGGCTGCACCACTGAGCCTGGCCTATTTATTTTTTTAAGAGACAGCGTCTTGTTGTTATCCAGAATGGTCCGAACTCCTGAGCTAAAGTGATCCTGCCACCCAGCCTCCTGAGTAGCTGGAATTACAGGCATTAGCCACCACGTCTGGTTTACATGGATCTTTCTCCCATTTACCTTGCTAAAATTATTGGTTCTAGTTTGTTTTTGAGATTCCTTCAAAACCATGCCTTTTCTTTTTCTGGTGTTATTGCCCTGGCTAGCACCTCAAGTACAATTTCAAGCAGCAGGGTTGAAAGCTGACATCTTTGTCAAGTGCCTGATCGTAGGGGGAAAGTTTTCAGTCTTTCACTATTTTACTTACTGTTTTTCATAAATGTTCCTTATCAGGTTGAGGAAGTTTATCTTCCTAATTTGCTGAGTTTTTAAAAGTCTTGGAATTGGTAAAATAATTTTTGTGCTTATTGGCATAATCCTATGGTTTTTCTTTTTTTAATTACTAGTATAGTGTATTATCTGATTTTCTGTTATAATCAGCCTTTCATTTATGGGATAAACCCTACTTATCTTTTTATGTTGGGAGGTTTGTTTTTTTAATGCCAACTCATCTGATGTTTAATTACAATTTCAAAATTGTGGTCTGAATGATTTTACTGCAATCCAAATTGCCTTTGTGACCTATACACGCCTCGATACACATTTTGTTCAGCTGTGTGCCTACTATGTGGCAGGCACTGTTAGGTGTTGAGGACACAGAAATAAATAGAATGGACACAAGCTCTTGTCCTCATAGCAGTGGTGAATCACAACAAAGTAAGTAACTATAATATAGTTGGTGACTGTTAGGCAATATGAGGTAGATTTGAAATTTAAATAAAGGGAGGCAAGATAACAGAATTTTTTTTAAAAAGTTTCCTAGAGAAAGTCAGCTGAAGTGTAAATTGAATTTAACTGGGGTTGACACATCATTTACCATCCAAACAGGGACACTTTTGAAAGTGACAGTGAAAACAGGCATCATTTGGAATATATGGTTACCTAAGATTTAGCTAGCCAACAGGGATGGGTGTTTACAGCAGGGGGAAAAAAAAAACCTATGTGAAAGAAGGCCCACTAAAGTAACTAAAATATTCATTTTGGTCAGTTTGTAAATTGTAAAAAAGGAAATCAGGTCACAAAAGCAAGAAGAGACCAGATTCTAAAGGCCTCGTAAGTCAGAAAGGAACCTGGATTTTATTCCAAGGGCAATAAATGTTCTAAGCAAAAGCATGATTATTAACTTTTTTTTTTGAAAAAGATAATCTAAGGCCGGGTATGATGGCACATGCTTATTATAATCTCAGCACTTTGGGAGGTAGAGGTGGGAGGATTGCTTGAGCCCAGGGATTTAAGACTAGCCTAGGCAACATAGTGAGACCTCGTCTCTACAAAACAAATTAGCCAGGAGTGGTGGCATGTGCCTGTAGTCTCAGCTACTTGGGAGGCTGAAATTAAAGGATCCCTCGAGTCCAGGAGGTTAAGGCTACAATGAGCGGAGATTGTGCCATGGTTAGAGTGAGACCCTTTTATGAAAAAAATAAATAAATGATTGTAGTGTGGAGAAAGTGTGAGACAAGAACTTATCAATAGAGATGAGGTATGGAATTTTGGGGTCATGAAAATGTTTCATGCCTGATTGTGGTGATGGGTGCACAACTCTGAATATACTAAAGACCAGTGAACTTTAAATGGGTAAATTGTGTGGCATGTAAATTAGAGCTCAACAAAATCATTTTGAAAACTGTTAAATTCTCCAGGTGAGAGATGATAGGGCTCTAGAATAATGTGTTATAAGTGAGGATGAATTCAAGAAATCCGAAAACCTACGAGGCCTTGTGACTGACAGAACATGGAGGTGAGGAAGAAGAGTCAAAGTTAACTTCTAAGTTTCTATCTTAATAGCCAGTGGATGATGGTGCCATTTACTGATAAAATCTAAACCATAGGCACATGTGGGGTAGAGAAAGCAGAGGAGGGATCTTCAGACATGTTAAATTTGAGAGCTTCGAGACATCCAGGGTGAATATCCAAGGTGGACTCTCAAGTGAAGATCTGGGCTGAAGGGTATCAATGTGAGCATCATGAAGTGAACAGGATGGTCAAGATGTGTGAAGGAGGAAGGCCAAGATTTAAAAGATAGTTAGAGGTGAAATCAGCACGTCTGAAAAACACCCAACATAGGAAAAACCCAGGGAAACAATGTCACAAGCCCAGCTTAGAATGTTTCAAAGTGTTCAGTGTAAAATACTGTCGTGTCAATGAGGAAAGTTGCCTCTAAACTTAAAAAAAAAGAGAAAAAGTTCCAGTTTCAGTGGCATGATAGATTTGGTGGTAAATGGTGAAATTTGAAGACCAGAAGATAGGGTGTAGAACTAAGAGAGGAAGAGTTGGAGGTTTCAAATTGTTATGAAAAGTGAGGGCCGACTGTGTTGATGTTGAGGCCCTGGCTGAAGGTGGTGATCCCAAATGATATGGTGGCACCAATCTGTGCCATCTTGTGGTTTTCTGTAATAGAGTTCAGCAACCCACGTTAAGACAGAGCCGAACTCATCCAAGGTTCAGGTTTTGCTAGGTACAAATTAATGACAAGAGCAAAGGAATTTGGGAGAGTGGCAGAAATACTAAGATGCCAAATCTAAGTTGGATGGAGAGGTAAGTGAAGAAGGTGACTAATGAGAACAAAAAATTTGGTATATTAGGGTTCATTCTTTCAAACTTTCCAAGGCCCTTTATATTTATCTGCTTTCATTCAACATTTTCATCAACTACACAACTATACTACATCAATGGGGGAGGCAGCTATAAATAAGATCCCCTCCCTCAAAAGCATTGATCACTTTGAAGAAAAGCATTACGACCAATAAAAATATTTAACAGAATGGTCAGTATAATTAATAAGACCAAGGTACAAAGAGTATGAGATTTTCATCACATAGTAAGACGTGGTTATCAGGGAAACATTCATTCTATTTTATTTTTTATTTTCAAAACCTTGTGTTGAGGGCTGACTTTCAATAGATTGCAGTGAGGGAGCTGAAACATTCATTTTAAAACTGCCTTAAATAGCTCTTGAGTGCTGAAAGTCAGCCACAGGTAGATCTGGGGCGAAAAGACCATTCTGAATGAATAGCATAAGGTATAGTAGAAACCTAATTCGAAGATAAGGCTCATAAGAAAACAATGCAAGGTGTAAAAATAATTTAAAGTCAAATTTAAATTTGAGCCCGAAGTGTGCGAAGGAATCTGGACTTCATTCGGTAGGTGGAGTCTGCAAACATGATCAATGATGTGCTCTAGGAAAACTGGTAATCTAGAGTCAAATCCTTCTTATATTTAAGGCCTAAATCAATGGTATTCACCTGGGGGACTGTACAAAAGAATCACCTGCAGTGCTCTGAAAGCTCCTGTTGCTGGGTCCACCCACCAGAAATTGTATTTCTGAGATGAGTTTACATCATTCCAAGTTTTTGAAAGTACAACCCCAGATAATTCTAATATGCCACCAGGGTAGAAAGGCAGTAGCACAGGGGTCCCCAACCCCCGGTAGTGGTTCAGAACAGCAGACAAGTGAACAAAGCTTCATCTGTATTTACAGCTGCTCCCCGTGGCTGGCATTACTGCCCGAGCCCCGCCTCCTATCAGATCAGCAGCATCACTAGATTCTCATACGAGTGGGACCTATTGTGAACTGTGCGCATGTGAGAGATCTAGGTTGCACACTCCTTACGAGAACCTAAGGCCTGATGATCTGAGGTGGAGCTGAGGCGGTGATGCTAGTGCTGTCTCCCATTACCCCCAAGTGGGAACAACTAGTTGCATGAAAACAAGCTTAGGGCTCCCACTGATGATGCATTATTGTGAGCTGTAAAATTATTTCATTACACATTACAATGTAATAACAACAGAAATAAGGTGCATAATAAGTGCAATGTGCTTGAATCATCCCCAAACCATCTCCCTTCCTGCCTCTTCTCCTGCAATCACGCCCCCAACCCCCATCCATGGAAAAACTGTCTTCCATGAAACCAGTCCATTGATGGCAAAAAGTTGAGACTTCTGCACTAGCCTAAGGAAAGCCTATATTTCTCTTAGTCTGTATCTATATCAAACAAAATTCAGAAGAAACCACCTATAACTAGCTAAGATGACCCAGTAAAATTAAAACAACAAAATCACACAAACCATTTCCATCACAAAACAAAAACAGATATTGAATATATACAATTTATTTAATAAATTAATGTCATTCAAAATACAGTGCCAGAACATGATGCAGTTGAACATGCTAGTAATGTTTGTCACGAAGCACCTGTGCTCATGTTAGATTGGCGGCGCCCCACTACTGCTAGTGGTTCCTGGGATTAATGCCAGAGCAGCGCTAGTTATCTGCTCTTCCACACAGCTAGTGCAGAGAATTCCTGAACAGTTCACCTTCCTAATCCTACCCCCCCACACGCACACAACAGGTTAAAAAAACACACCCTGACAGCTAACAGATATCTATACACAATCACTCTACAGTAATGCTTATTAAATTAAGATGTAATGACCTGGTTAACCCACTCTAAATCTTTAAGATGGAGAACTACATCAGCAGCAGGTAGTTGCACGCATGAGCCGATGTTAATGTAATACAGAAAGTGGAGGCATTTCCTGATTAAAGCTCCACGCAGACCCGCACGATGAAAGGCTGGCAATTCTTATTGCAAGCCCAGCAACATAAGTCCACATCTGGTAAATGACCAGCTGATTGGAAGACCTGTATTCTAGATAGACAAGTATAAGTTAGTGAAAAGAGAATACATGCACCTAATAGTACAGTTAGACTGAGCCTGCAGTCATAGCTTTCCCTGTATAACACCATAAAATTATGGAAGATCTTCCTCAACTAGAGTGTAGGATTTAGACATTTCTCTACCAACATGGACATTAGTGTTAAGTGCAACTGAATTAATTACACTGAAAAAACTGTATTCCAGGACTTCAGAACAGAAGCACAGGAATGAAATACATATACTAAAATAACCTCAGCACAATTTGTGATATACCACACTAGGAACAGGAAACTACTTTTATAAGTGAACTTTTTGAACTGTACATACACAGGGCTAACAATGTTAGATAATCCAGATTCTTATGCTCTCATGATACACATAAAAGTTTCTCAATTATTGAATAATCTTTCTTATTATGGAAGCATATCTTTCTGTAAGACTCACTGATATATATTATACTGATGCAAATATTAAGTAGGGCATAAAAATAAAATTTATCAAAGATAGATTTTTATGTATTCATATTTAGTTATTTCATAACCTCTCTTGTTTAGCAAAGAAAATGACAAAGCACATAATTCAGGCGTGCACTCCCTAAACTCCTCAACTATACAGGTGGTAGTGCAACCATTTCTCCATCCAGTTCAAACTCCTCTGTCCCATCTGGTGAAAAAAGATAAGTTGGTGGTTTCCATGGAGATTCTTCAAGGCAGGATGGATACAGTTTCCCCACAGTGCATCGAAAATCTCTCCCTAAGTCCCAGAGTACACGTTCAGATATATGCTGCCGCAGAGACCACCGGTCAAGCTCCAGGTCATACTGGTAGGTGACATACTTAGCTCGCTCATTTAAGTGGGTTTCTCTCATAAACACACACAGAGAATTTGAGATCACAACAGCTCTAACACAGGGGTCAGAGTACCTCTTAGCAGGGATGTTGGCTGCCATTTTCCACTCATTTTTGCTCACATCATAAATTTCCACAGTTACTGAAGACCCATCTACAGTGCCAGAGGGGAGTCTTATGCCAGAATTGGTCGCAATATGCAACCCTCCAATATAGAAAATTTTATCACCAAAAGCTGCAGCTGAAGCAAAGGACCTACTAGTTTGTCTCATGGCCATTTCTACCCACGAATCAGATCTTGGAAAGTAACAGTACATGAGGTTTAGTGTCATCACATAAATGCAGTCATGAACCACAACTGCTGCACTCCACTGCCAAGCACAAGGCAAAGGGCTTACCATAGTCCACTCATCCTTCTCAGTGTCATACCTTTCTACAGTCCTCCGATTAAGTTCTCCACCTACACTATCCCCTCCAATTGCATAGATATAGCCTTCACAGCAAACCAGAGATGGCTTTATACGAACAAAAAGCATTGGGGTCTTCGGAAACCAGGTATTTTGCTGTGCGTCAAACCAATAAAAGCAATTCACAGTTCTGAAGGCAGTCTGAAGCTTGCTTGTTTTACTGTGATTTGTTTTTGTGTTTTTCAGAGGAACTTGACCCCCTGCTATATAGATATCATTATCAGGAGTTACAACAGTCCCAACCTTATGCAAATCAGCTGGTGGGCTGCACAGCTTGTAAACCTTTTCCGCCTGGGGGCTGTAACAGACAGAAGAATAAAGACTACAAGGATTTTCTGAAGATGCTTCAATGAAAATCATCATTTCCTCTTTAGTCATCCCAAGTCTTGGTTTGAAAAACTTGGGCATGGATTTATACAGACCTTGAACCACCACAGACTTATCATTGGGCGGCAGACCTTGAAACCAAGCTCTCTGTGTTACTTCTGAAAGTGCATCAATTCTGATTTGGCTAAGAACTGAAGACAAATACTGGGATCGGGATTCTGTGTTGTACTCCAGCCACAGCATAGCAGCTTCTCGAACTGTTTCTTCCTTTTCTACATTTAAATTGTCACTACTGAGAATGTCTATCAGTAGGTCATGTGACAGCTGCATGAAAGCTTCCTGGTGATACACAGCAGTGAACTTGTGCTCCACCATTCTTTTAGCACTTTGTTTTAATTCCTCACAACTGAAGAGATCAGCAAAACTCAACAATCGCACACAATTCTCTGCATTAATTTTTTTAATTAAATATTCTCGACAACGTTGTAACACATCTTCTACCTAAAATGAGAAGAATAAAAAAGACAGACCGGTAAGAGCAAGATAGACACATTTTACTTTTATGTAAGACACAGGTATATTAATCAGATTCCAATGCTGTAGTTTTTATTGTCAGATACATGTGATTGAGTTAAGAGATAAGTTCTTCCAGTAACAATAAAATTAGAAGACTACAGATAATTTTGCATTACTTTTTTCTGCCCAGTGGCCTACTTACCTGTTCTATTTAAGAACCAGAAGTATGACATTAAATAGGCACTTAAAAAACTAAATAAGCTCAAGAGATAGGTAAAGAAATTCACGCATTCATACTTTTTCTAGACTTAAAACCAGAAAAATATGCACAATAAGGAACAGTAGTACAACAGTTATTACTTGGCACTCTTATCTAGAGAGGTAAGATAACAAATCAAAGGAACAGGCTGGGCACGGTGGCTCAAGCCTATAATCCGAGCACTTTGGAAGGTCGAGGCAAGAGAATTGCCTGAGCCCGCGGATTCAAGACCAGTCTGGGCAACAGGGTGAGACCTTGTCTCACAACAAATCAAAAAATTAGCTGGGCATGGTAGTGCACACCTGTAGTTCTAGCTACTTGGAAGGCTAAGGTGGAAGCATCACAGGTTGAGGCTGTGGTGGCCAAGAGTGTACCACTGCACTCCAGCCTGGGCAACAGAATGAGACTCCAACTCAAAAAAAAAAGAAAATCAAAGGAACAGTAAATACATTTGTGCAGTTATAAATTATCTATACTTAAATGACCCTTCTTGGCCATTCTAAGCTTCTTAGATTTTTTTTTTCTTTTTTTAAAATTTTGAATCAGGATCTCACTCTGACACCAGGCTGGAGAGCAGTGGCACAAACACAGCTCACCACAGCCTCAACCTCCTGGGTTCAGGCGATCCTTATACCTCAGACTCCCGACTACAGGCACATGCCACCACACCTGGCTAATTTTTTCTTTTTTTTTTTTTGTAGAGACAAGATCTCACTATGTTGCCTAGGTTGGTCTCAAACTCCTGGGCTCAAGCAATCCTCCTGCCTTGTCTTTCCAGAGTGCTAGGATGACAGACACAAGTCACCACACCTGGCAGTTTCTTCTTAAGAAGGAAAGGTAGATCTCAGTAGAATTAGATGTATTACCTACTATTTTTATTCTGCATCACAGTGGGTAACTAGAAGCTGTTTACATTGATAAGTCAGGTTGCTTGGATTTAAAACTTAAATTGGCCAGTCAGTACCTGTATGATACTAGGCAGGTAGCTTCAACTCTCTAAACTTCAGTTTTCTCTTGTATAAAATGAGGAAATAATAATTATCTACCTCAAATGAGTCCTGTAAGGATGAGAATCTATATATAGCATTAGTACAGTATCTGGCATATAAACACATGATCACTTCATGTCGTTAATAGTGAAAGTCAGCTGGGCTCGGTGGCTCAGCCTGTAATCCCGCGCCTTTGGGAGGCTGAGGTGAGTGAACTGCCTGAGCCCGTGGGTTCGAGACCTGCCTGGGCAACTTGGCAAGACCTCATCACTACAGTAAATCAAAAATTAGCCAGGCGTGGTCGCACGCGCCTGTAGTTCCAGCTACTTGGAAGGCTGAGGTGGAAGGATCGCCAGAGCCCAGCGGTCGAGGGTGCGGTGACCGGGAGCAGCCACTGCACTCCAGTCTGGGCGACAGAGTGAGACTCCAACTCAGAAAAAAAAAAAAATAGTGAAAGTCACGATGGTAATCATGAAATGCCCCATCTCAGGCTTGCCAGGGCAACTTGGTCCAAGAGGCAAAATCCTGTTTTGCATTTGGGCAAGCATATGCATACAGCTTTCATTAACATGTCAGAAAAAATCTTAAGGAATGACGCTAACATATACAGTAATTTCATAGTATTATGGAATCCAAATACCTTGAAATTTCTCAACGTTTAGTTTAGCTCCTGGCTTTGAAAAATAGTAATGAAAATTTGCAAGCTATAGAAACACAGTGCATACAGTAAGCATTTTACGCTCTCAAGTTTGGATTTAGGATGTGAACATCTCTGATTCTAAAGTACCAGTAAGCTACCCTGGCCTTAGTATCCCCAGAGCTGTAGATAGAGTAACACAATAACAATTTTATAGGAAAAAGGAATACAGGGTGAGCATCCCTAATCTGATAATCCAAAATTCAAAACTTTTTGAAGCGCTGACATGATCCTCAAAGGAAATGCATAAAGCATTTTGGATACTGAGTTCTGGTTTCCAGAGTTGTAACCAGATGTTGAAATTCAATCAGTGTCATTCACATTAATTCATCACACATTTATGAAATATATAACAAGGCATCATGAACTGTGCCCCCCAAATTTAACCTTTGGTCTGAAGGTTCTCCCTTTGGAGAAACTTTATTTCTGAAACACAAAGTGTCATTCTAAAACAGGGAAAGAAATGAGGAAAAAATTCTCATATTCCCCTTAAAAATTAAAAAGGGAACATAAGGAGGAAATACAGAATAAAACAGCTTATCACACATAAATCTATCAAGTATCACTCATTTTATTTTATTTAGATAGTTTTCCTTAATTGTTCAATATGGTCACAAAACCATTGTAAATATTTCAGTATGATCATCTTCATAAGAATCAAGTTTTCTGTGATGAGTAAGACCATAAAAAATGAGTATATCTGGCTGGGCGGAGTGGCTCAGGCCAGTACTTTTGGAGGCTGAGGCACTTTGCTTAGAGACCAGCCTGGGCAGCATGGTGAGACTTCGTCTCTACAATAAATCAAAATAATTAGCTAGGCGTGGTAGCGCACATCTGTACATCTGGCTACTTGAAAGGCTGAAGTGGAAGGATCGCCTGAGCCCAGCAGGTCGATGCTGAGGTTGCTGTGAGCGTGCCACTGCACTCCAGCCTGGGCGACGGAGTGAGACTCCAACTCAAAAAAAAAATGTCTTCACAAAATAAACCACATAATAAATAGGCCACAACTCATATATAACTGAGGGGGAAAAAATGCTCACCTGCAGGAAGCAAGCCGTTTCATAAAGCTGTTCTACAGTGCTGTCATTTATTGCCAAGTTACCCGTGTATGCATAAGTTATTATTATCTGTAAGGTGGCGGCATCCACATTCCTTAGGTGTACATGTGTCTGTTTGCTTTCACTTAGTCCACTCATGAACATGGCCCTAGAGTAGAGAAGGGGAAAACAAAATGTAAGGCTTTAGTGTAAAACAAATGTAGAGTTAAAAAGAAAAACTAGACAACAAGGCAAGTTTATTTAGGCTATTTACTTGGTGAAACTTCTGAGGAAGACAACAGATAAGCATACAATCCAGTACCAAAGATATACCAGATTATTCCACTATGCCATTTTGAGTGAAAATATCAAAATTCCATTTATTCCTTATAGTCATACAATGAAAAAATATTCAGCAATAAAAAGGAACTAAGTGTTGACATATACATAACATAAATGAACCTCAAAAATATTATGCTTAGTGAAAGAAGCCAGATATAAAAGACCACATAGAGTATGAGTCCATTTACATGAAATGTCCAAAAAAGGAAAATACAGAGAGACAGAAGGTAGATCAGTAGTTCCTGAGAACTGTGTGTGAGAATGGGGACTACAAATAGGCACAAAATGATGGAATTTAGATTATGAAAATGGTTGTACAACTCTGTAAATATACTAAAATTCATTTAATTGTACTTAAAATGGGTCGATTTTATGATATGTAAATTATATCTCAAAGCTGTTAAAATTTATTTACTCAATTTCCTAAAAATATGGAGGACACTTTAAAAAACCTATTATATACAAGGAAACTGTGCTGGAAAGGCAACTGGTATTGTGGAGAATACAAAGCAGAGTGCCCATTTATAGATAAGAGATGAACATTAGTGAACGTGTAAGAGAGGAAACCTCCTGCGAGTAGTGACCAAGAGTGGGCCCCTCAAAGACAAGGAGTTGAGGAAGGCATTCAAAATGGATACACCAGGGTAGAACATAAAAACCGTTTGTTCAAGGGGCATAGCTGAACATAAAGCCTCGCACAGGATACCAGAAAATAAACTGGAGAGATGAATAGTAGTTAAATCACAGAAGGCCTTTACATGAGACAAAGGAGCCTGAGCTTTTCCTTGTAGATAATGGGGAAGACTGAAGGGTTTCCAGCCTGAATTTAACATGACAAAATGTAACTGTAAGAGTTCAAAGTAAAAATGCAAGACTTAGAGATCAGGTGGTTTTTATGCTTATTCCAGTGGAGTAGGGCAAGGGAACAGATGACACTGAAACTGGTTATTCTAGATTATGGATTTATGACATCAGAATGACAGATTTCGGTAAAGTAAGTCCACATGAAGTATCATGTAGAAGTGCTGAATTCTCTATACCGAGACCTTAGGAGCCAAAGGCTGGAGACAGGAAACCTGGTTATGAGGCTACAGCAGGAGAGGTAATACACAGGAGAGGAAAGAAGAACCTGAGCTAGGGTGGCAGAGATGGAATGAAAAACTATTTCAAAGAGCCATAAGATCTGGTGATTTTCGAACATAAGAAACGTGACAGAGGAGGAAGTTGGCAGGGAAGAGTCAAAGTTGCCTGTTGATTTTCAAGTACTTGAAGAAATATTAACCATTAAGAGAACATTTAGGCTAGGCACAGTGGTTCACCCCTGTAATCCCAGTACTCTTGGAGGCGGAGGCAAGAGAATTGCCTGAGCCCAGGAGTTCAAGACCAGCCTGGGCAACTTGGCAAGACCTCATCCCTACAATAAATCAAAAAATTAGCCAGGCACATGCCTGTAGTTCCATCTACTCGGAAGACTGAGGTGGAAGAATCACCTGAGCCCAGTAGGTCGAGACAGCAGGGGCCATGAGCATACCACTGCACTCCAGCCTGGGCAGAGTGAGACTCTGACTAAAAAAAAGAGAGAGAAATTACAAAGCCAAGAAGGACAGTTAATTCTAGCAAAAAGGCAAGTTAAACTTTGGTATTATTTGACTTGAAGTAAGGGTAGTTGAGTCAAATAGAAATAATATAATAATCAGTTAAAAAACAGTGGAACGAGCCGGGCTCAGTGGCTCAGCCTGTAATTCCGCGCCTTTGGGAGACTGAGGTGAGTGGATTGCCCGAGCCCGCGGGTTCGAGACCCGCCTGGGCAGCGAGACCTCATCTCTACAATAAACCAAAAAATCAGCCGGGCGTGGTAGCGCATGCCTGTAATTCCGGCTACTTGGAAGGATGAGGCGGAAGGATCGCCGGAGCCCACAGCAGGTCAAGGCTGCGGTGGCCGGGAGCGGCCACTGCACTCCAGTATGGGCGACAGAGTGAGACTCCAACTCATAAAATAAAAAATAATAAAAAATAAAAATCGTGGAACACTGAAGGTCAGGCATTATAGAGTGGACCATGATTTATCTATAAAGTGACATGCAGTCAAAGTTATGAGAGGGAGACTAAAAAGTATTTAAAAAACCCCACCCCAAAATCCCAACGATCAACTTGAGGTAGAGTTTGATTAGGATTAAAAAAGAGCAATGACAAGTTGAAATAGATTCAGCAGAGAAATATAAACCAGATCACACAATGTATGAACAGTACAGTGCAAAGAAACAATGTTTCTTCAGAAGATAAACCACATAATAAACCAGGACAAGAGAGGCAAGTATCAAAAACTGTGGAGTCAGGCCAGGTGTGCTAACTCTACAAAAAAATTTTAAAAATTAGCTGGGGGTGGTGGGTTGCGCCTGTAGTCCCAGCTACTGGGGAGGCTGAGATGGCAGGATCACTTGGACCAGAAGTTCAAGGTTAGAGTGAGCTATGATTGTGTCACTGCACTCCAGTCTAGGTGATAGAGTGAGACTCTGTCTCAAAAACCGTGGAGTCAAGGAAATTAACACTTCAAAAGCAACGAAGTAATCGCTGGTGACTTCTGGTATAGCTCCAAATGATCAGTAAGGGTCAGCTATATTCCAGGCAGATAGGGAGCAGAACTTAAGGTCAACCAGGGTTGATAACTTCCTCCTGAAGGATGCAGAAGGGCTACAAATAAATCTGACACTGGATTAGAGCCAGGAAGTGTTCTTGAGAAACATCTCCAAGACACAACAAGAAACTATTTGAAAACACCTATTACAACCAGCTTCACTTGTTTGATGTATAAAAACAGAAGATAACCACAAAAAACCTGAAAAGAACTGTAAGAGTTTGAAGTAAAAATGCAAGACTTAGAGATCAGGTGGTTTTTACGCTTATTCCAGTAGAAGGCGATGGCTTTGGAAAAAGGAGTAGGGCAAGGGAACAGCTGACTATACAGATGACGCTGAGACTGGTTACTCTAGATTATGGATTTATGACATCAGAATGACAGACTTCGGTAAAGAAATTGTGCTTCCTAAAGACCACAGATCAACAGAAGCCTAGCCAATCGAATCATGAAAGTTTTAAACCGACATTTTTAAGAAAGAGCAAATATTAAATTACATAATGTTGTAATAGGCTGAAGTATCATGTAGAAGTGCTGAGTAATTCTCTCATTTTAGGACTCAAAACTGTATATATTACCAAGAAATATCAAAACTACTATTCAGACATATCTACTGATTCTTGGTCAGATGGAACTAGTAACTTAAACTACAAAGGAAAAATGTGTCTAGTTTAAAAGGCAAAATTTCTAATAGTAAAGATCTGCAGTAGCATTACACGTACAGATTTTGAAATCTACAAACCTGAAAGAATTCAGATGAAGAACACTTGGGAAAAGATCAAATTATTACTGTGGAAATATACAATAATCTACCCAGTCTAGAAGGAGGATACACTGCATATGGGAGGAAAAAATATGTTGGGGTTTTCTTCTCATGGATATGAAACTGTCCCAGATACAAGATTTTAATGATAGGTGGCTTTAACCCCAATACACATTGGACTATTCTTTCTACTTATTTAATAAATATAAATATCTGATTTGCTTTAGGGATAATATACAGTTGAGCTGTTCCTTGGTATCCATGGGGTCAGGTTAAGAGACTTCCCAAACTTGTGCCAGGAGTGGTGGCATGCACATCCACCTGCTCTGGAGGCTGAAGTGGGAAGATCACTTGGGCTTAGGAATTCAAAGCCGGCCTGGGAAACATAGCAAGACACCCATCTCTTTAAAAAGAAAAAAAGCTGGGCTCGGTGGCTCAGCCTGTAATCCCGCGCCTTTGGGAGGCTGAGGTGAGTGGATTGCCTGAGACCACAGGTTCGAGATCCGCCTGGACAGCGAGACCTCATCTCTACAATAAATCAAAAAATCAGCCGGGCGTGGTAGCGCGCCTGTAATTCCAGCTACTCGGAAGGCTGAGGCAGAAGGATCGCTAGAGCCCAGCAGGTCAAGGCTGCGGTGGCCAGGAGTGGCCACTGCACTCCAGTCTGGTCAACAGAGTGAGACTCCAACTCAAAAAAGAAAAAAAAAAAGGAGGGGGAGCTAATGAGTCCAACTATTTACTGAACCTGTAATCTCGATTTTGTAACACCACCTGCTAAGACAATAAAGCAAAAATCGTATCACAATGATTTGAGAATCTTTTAAATATACAGATTCTAATTATATAATTCAGACCCACTGAATCACAGTATCTGGCTTGAAATCCAAGAATCTCCATTTGTAAAAGTACCCAAGAGGATTCTGATGATCAACTGGGCTTTAAAACTGTTTGCAAGTAGGCTAAGCTTTCTAGCAGACAAGGAAATCAGCACTTGAAACTGCATGAAAAATCCACAGCTTAACCTGAAACAAAAATTGTAGGCACAGCGAAGGCAAGTGGCATTTGGGTTTTAGCTTCTGCAATCCACTGAGGAATGTGAAGTTTCTATATCTTTGCGTAAAGTAAGTTAGCCCTGAAAGGTCAGATTAAATATGTCCTGTTTATAGCTGCCACTAAAGAGCAGCAACAGAAACTCACTCACTGCTGATCTCTGCTTATGGTGGCTATTATTTATGGTTCATATTTAATTCAACTTTAGTTATCATGTCCCCTTCAAATATTAAGTACAATCAACCTAAGGGCAAATAATAAAGCAACTTCTATGCCTTAGCCTCTATTCTTCTCATGAAACTTATAATAAAGATGCAAAAGATCATAAAAATGTCAAGTTAAGCTTTATTTATTTGTAATTAGCAAATAAGTAAATCAACTTCTAAGTTATGAAGCATGGAAAACACCAACAATGTTATTTAATATTTAAATCTAGCAAGGAGTCCATTAAGGCTAGATAACAGGTATCAAAAATTATTATAGTAACAAAGAAAAAAGACATACATTTTTACAAAGAAAATAAAAGTCTTAACATCACCAATTGTGTGCTTTTCTATACAGCACCAATTTTTTTCCTTAAAAATTATTGAGCCTATGGTAACTCCTCAGTTTATAAACAAGAATCAGTTTTCTAAACGTAGTATTTTAAAGTCTCAAAGTACTCCATTCATTTGTATTTCCTTCTGCCTCTCCAACATTAAAACTTTACCTTAGTTAATTTCAACACATTTCTTGTGTCTAAATTAAATCTTCATAAAACTTATTTCATCTGTCTTTTACTTACACATGCAAGAATATGATTTGGCAAGTACTACTACATCATCTGAATAGAAAACACTGCACTAAAACACTGAAATTTTTTAAAACTTAAAAACACTGAAAAGAATTGCTATTAAAACATTAAAATAAGCTAATATTTAATTACAAACTAATCAAGATTCAAGTACTTACCTGAAATAAGAGCTACATGTTGCAAGAACCATCTTATGACAAGGGAATTCAGTGCCCTCAACGATTAACACTATGTCAGTAAACAACTGCTGTTCATAAAATAGTTTCAACTGTTCCAACAAGGACACAGCATATTCAGTATTGATCTGCCTCTCGTCTTGAGTGGACATGACTGTATTCCATTAATATCTCCCGGAAGAGATTAGAAAAGTCAGTCTTACTGATTGAAGGTCAAGTAAATACTTCAGAAATAAAGGAGAAGCTCTACTTGCTGTTATCTGCAGCATTCAGAACCAAGACTGACACATTCACTAATGAATAGTATCTTGTTATAGGCTTAGAATCACTCCTAGGTCATCCTGTGTTAATTAGGTTCTTCAGAGTTTTTCAACACAGTCCACAGACATCGTGTTCAAATCTGCAACTGTGCACCTCATGAGTGAAAGAGGAAAATATACGAGGTAGGTTCCGTGGCAACATCCTATGTTCAGTGGATCCTGTGGAGTAACTAAAAGAAAAAAAGTTCAGTTGGAGTATGTAGGCCAGTACAATTTTAGAATACAATGTTTAAAATGGCAGCCTTAAATATAAATCATATTTATTTGAAGTACAACTTCATACATTACCATAAAAATGAAACATGAGAAAAATGAACATTTTAAAAGTATACTACATTTAAAATAAAAACCAGAAGAAAATTAGTATTTGATGTTTTAACTTTTGCCTTCTATGCAAATATAAACATCCCAGAAAATAAGAAACACATAAATAAGCTACATTTTAAAAGTTCTTTAAAAATAAGGAATTTAAATTACCAAGGCCAAATCTCCTAGTTATTTAAGTAGCAACAAATAACCATAATATTTAAAAAAATAAAAAAACAAACTAACACAAAAAAATCTCCTCTCTTATATGAAGAGTCTCATTCTCTGAAAATGCTCTAGATACACTTACAAAGTCTTCATATATTTAATTTAACTCTTTGCATTCAGATGTCCCCTCTGAGGAATCATGAATCTAGCAAACCAGTCTGATGTTTCCTTTCAGGGGACATAAAGAGACTGCTGGTAATTATACAGAACAAACTTACGAAAGTACAAATTTTTCAAATATGTATGTTTCTCTGAAGTTTTTAATTCAAATTGCATGAAAAAGCAAATAAATAGATGAAATATGTATTGAGATATACTTTTAAAAAATCCGCTGGAACTACCAAGAAAATGAGTGAAATGCTTTCACGGTGCTGCTGACACTTCTTTGTAACAGAGGTAGCAATAAATAGCATTTGTATAGGAAAGGTAGTGTGGGTATACCCTTTGTATCATATGGCATAACTTGAAAAGACAGACAAGCAAGTTACTACAGCCTTAAAAAAGAGACTCCCAGGGCAACCCCTTCCGGTCCTCTCCCACTGTGGGAGCTTTTCTGTCCTCTCAATAAATCCTGCTTTCTCACTTAAATAAATAAATAAACAAATAAATAAACAAATAAACAAACAAGAAAAAAATGGCTCAAAACAAGACTTTAAAGGTGAAGCGAGATCATATTGAACTGTCAAGTGGCACACAATGAATACCGCTATCTGCAATAAGTCGGAAATGTAAAATTGGAAAAGTAATATTCTTTTGATAAATTTCATTTTGTGATTTTGTAATTTACAATTAGAATTTTTTTTTTTTTTGAGTTGGAGTCTCACTCTGTCGCCCAGACTGGAGTGCAGTGGCCGCTCCCGGCCACCACAGCCTCGACCTGCTGGGCTCTGGCGACCCTTCCGCCTCAGCCTTCCAAGTAGCTGGAACTACAGGCGCGCGCTACCACACCCGGCTAGTTTTTGATTTATTGTAGAGATGAGGTCTTGCCAAGTTGCCCAGGCAGGTCTCGAACCCGCGGGCTCAGGCAATCCACTCACCTCAGCCTTCCAAAGGTGCGGGATTATAGGCTGAGTCACCAAGCCCAGCTTACAATTAGAAGTTTTAAATCAGTTTACTTAGTTTGCAGAACAACGGCAACATGAAAAGACAAAAAAAAGCCTTATTAGCAGCACTGAAGATAAGTTAGATTTAGACTTTTATATAGATAAGTTAGAAAAAATTAACAATGATGTGGAAGAAAATGATAGCAGCAATAGTGATATCGTTCCACCAAGAAGAAAATGGGCAAATGTAATAGAAAGTGATGGCAATGAAAGTGTTAGTAGTTTTGGAGAAGACAATATAACAAGTGAAGAATGGGAAGATATTACAGAAAAATATGATCCTCTAGCGAGAATAAATTTTGTTGTACATCTTCAAACAACAGGACCACAAGTAGCAAGTAATATAAGAGAACCGACTATTTTACTCTGTATTTTACAAGTGAATTAGTGGAGGTGTAATAAATAGTTATGATGATGAAAAAATAAGGAAAAAGCAGCTATCACACAAATTGACTTGGCATATGTGGCATGATATTGATCGACAGGAATTTTTAACTTTTATTTCAGTTATCCTTAATATGGGAATAATTCAGGTGCCAAACTTGCAAGAGTACTGATCAACTGCTTTCAACAGTAAAACACTCTTTCTTTTCAGAAACTTTAGATAGAGAAAGGTTTATACAAATCTTCTGGATGCTTCGAAGATTTGAAGACACCTGAGTCGAGTGATTTGGATGATCAGAACTCATAGTCAAAAGGCCAATAATTATTAGGAATACACTGATTCAAAATTTTCACAGTATTTCATACCAGATCAGGCAATTTGTGTTGACAAATCTGTTGTTCAATTTAAAGTGTGAGTATCACTTATAACATAAATCCAAGTAAGTCCACCAAATGCAGTATATACATTTATGCGCTGATACAAAAACAGGGTATCTTTTTTCAGTACTTTCCTACTATGGCAGCGTAACATCTGAAATCATCATTCGACTCGATCTTCCAGTAAGCATCAGAATTCCAAATATTACATTTAGATAAAAACTTATTGGAAAAAGTTCCCAATGCAGCATGGGAACCCACCATGTTTACTGACAGATATTACACTAGTATTGTCCTAGCAGAAGAGCTACTAAAGATGAAATGCTATCTTATTGATACAAAGTCAGCTGAAAAGGAGTAAAAGCACAAATCAAAAAGTCAAAGTTTTTAACAACAACAAACAGTATATAGGAAAAATAATCTTACGCTTCTTGTGTGGAAGGACAAGAGAGTCATTGCCATTTTCAGCACTTGGAATCATGCAGGAATGAAATCTACCACAAGGACATTACATGGTAGAAATATATCAGTCAAAAAAACTAAAATGATTCTAAATTATATTGCAAATATGAGCAGTGTGGATCATGCAGATCAATGCTTCTACAAATTGTTTTTCCACTAAAATCTTTTAAATGGTGGAGGAAACTATTCTTCTGGGGACTAGAAATATGCACCATTAACTCCTATATACTGTACTGAGCATCAAAAAAAGAAAACCCCCCGGGCTCGGTGGCTCAGTCAGTAATCCCCCGCCTTTGGGAGGCTGAAGTGAGTGGAGTCCGCGGGTTCGTGACCCGCCTGGGGGAACTTGGTGAGACCTCATCTCTACAATAAATTAAAAAAAAAAAAAATTAGCCGGGCGTGGTAGCGCACGCCTGCAGTTCCAGCTACTTGGAAGGCTGAGGTGGAAGGATCGCTGGAGCCCAGCAGGTAGAGGCTGCAGTGGCCGGGAGCAGCCACGGCACTCCAGTCTGGGTGACACAGAGTGAGACTCCAACTCAAAAAAAAAAAGAAAACCTATGTCCCATTTTAAATTTGTCAAGCTTCCGACTGTTCAGTTGAGAAGTGGTTTTAAGGAATCATGAGTGCATCCTTTCACATTGTCTTGGAACAACAGACTGGACAATACATTACATATCAATGTGGGAGGAAGAAAACAAGACTGCATTGTCTGCACAAGTAGAAAAACACCAGGTAGAAAACATCAAACAAATTGCTACTGGACAACATACATCAATGAATCTGCAATGCATGTTGGTGACTGTTTCAAACGTTACCAGTTAGCAAAATTTAAGATATAAGATTTTGATTTTATTTGTCATAAATAAGTCCCTCAATGTCCAAAATTACATTATAAGCCAAATATTACAATAAAATGATTGGTTCCGACGCTATATTACTTAGTATGAAGTTGATTAGTTTTTCACTATATCATAAAAAAGTGCAGTTGAGTTGCTGGTAGGTGATCCATGAGATGTCTCCGAGTGCAAGACGTTAAATTACTTAAACTATATGGCAAATAGAGCCAAATAGCCTTTTTCAAAAGTATAAACTACATATTCTAAAATCTGTTGTTCAATCCTATAACAGAAGTGAGTGCAATTTATATCTCTGTCAACCAGTACAGCAGCTCATGCCTGTAATCCAGCACTTAGGGAGACCCAGGCGGGAAGACTGTTTGAGTCAAAGAGTTTGAGACCAACCTCAGCAACTTCAGGAGACCATTGTCTCTACCAAAAAAAAAAAATCAAAAAATTAGCAAGGAGTGGTGCTGTACACCTACAGTCCCAGCTACTTTTTTTTTTTTTTTTTTTTTTTAAGCTACTCGAGGTTAGGCAGAAGGATCGCCTGAGTCCAAGCGGTCAAGGCTGCTGTGAGCCTGGGCGACAGAATAAGACCCCAACTCAAAACAAATAATTTAAAAACAAAACAAAACAAAACTGTATTCTCCTTGTAGAGTGGTTCCTTCTCAGGAATCTTTATGAATAAGAGCACATAATTTTACTGAGAAAGACAAAACAAAACATATTTAAGTGGATATGTGTTCCTACACAGAAAGCTCCGTATTATACAAACATGAGTGTTGTCCAAATTAATATGTAAGTTTAATACAAATCCAGTCTAAATCTTATTTGCAGGGGACTTATCTGGAAGAATGCACAAAAGTTGCCAAGATATTTGAAGGGGAAGAAGGGCAAGTTTTTTTTTAAAGAAAGATTCTTATCAAGCATTAAAATGTATTATAAACCTATGCTAAACATGACATTTCAAATTATGAAGACTGGTTTATTTCAACAAATAATGTTGGAACAATTGGCTAACCACTCAAAAAAAAATTAGGCTTTAGTTATACTGCATACCATTCATTAAAAAAAAAATCCAGCTCAACAAAGTTCTTGGAACTCAGTATTTACAACAGATGGCAAAGGAACTACAAATCAGGAAAAGAAAAACTCAAACCGAATGCCACTAATATGTTAACCATAAAATCTACTACTTCTTTTCTTATTAGATGACACGTAGTTCTCATAATCAGAAAGTCAAGTGATACTAACATGAAACTTATAAATATGACCATCATTGGTATCACTAAAATTTTTCCTCATAAACTATCATCATATCCAAGAAAAGATCACATATACTTCCTGCCAAACTATACTATTACAAGAACTGCTAACTTGATATAAACTGTCAAGTTTTCAGTCAAGTTAACCATGGAAGTAATTAAAACAGGTGCAAAGGCAGAGCAAGTCTTTGGGTCATTTTAGGTAATGACTTTCCTCTTCCAGAACTGAATGTTATACTATTAATCTAAGTTCTACTACTACAACCTCTAAGACTAATAATACCTAAAATCACTGGCTATTTCCACATATTAATAATGCAGCAAGGCACAGTGTTAGTGAGTGTGTGGGAAAACAAGCATTCTTACACAGGAGACTAAGTCAGTGCATACTCACAATCCCTTAATCAAAAATCTTGAGACAAGATACGTTCTGGAATTTAGAATTTTTCAGATTTTTATAGAGGTAACAAGGCACATGTATCATATATTATAAAATTGTCTCACAGAGTTTAGGGCAGCACTCCATAATTGAACTCATTGTCTTTACTGAGGGAAATAGGAATAGTGTAAAAAAAATAAAGACTATATATGATCTCATGTTACCTCAGGTCGGGTTTTGCTAGCAAAAAGATTTTGTTTTTTTTTAAAGTTGATTTTTCAGAGCTTTTTGAATTTCAGAATTGCAAGTAAACTATTATAGAAGACATGATATTTGGTACTTTAAAGGTTTAATACCTTCTAATATATCAATTCTGCTTCTAGAGATGTATTACAGAAATATATACATTGAGTAAACTGAAGTCCTAACCTCAGCTTCAGGACCCAAATTGTCCCCATCTATGTTTTAAACCAGTTGACAGCAACCGGTGGCCAGGACACTCATGTTTGTATAATATGGAGTTAACATATCCCCTTAAATATGTTTTGTTTTGTCTTTCTCAGTAAAATTATGTGCTCTTATTCATAAAGATTCCTGAGAAGGAACCGCTCTACAAAGAGATACAATTAAAAAAAAAAATTGTTTGTTTTGAGTTGGGGTCTTATTCTGTCGCCCAGGCTCACAGCAGCCTTGACCTCTTGGATCCTTCTATCTCACCTAGAGTACCTGGAACTGTAGGTGCAAAGCAACACTCCTCGCTGATTTCTTACAGGCTACCTGTACAGGGTCACTCTGGTCATTTCACTAACCTTTACATTGATATGACTTGATTTTCTGCAGTAATTTTTTGGGGAGCCCAATTTAATTTGCTATGACTGGGTTTTGCTAGATTTGATTTCTTAAAATCATGAAACTATATTAAAACAAGTCTGTTTTTAGAAACTTACACAGTAAGCCAACTTTATGTAATACTCACTTATACTGCTTTATTACAGTCTCCTATTTCCCACCCTCCTTTTGTAATCCAGGGTACTTTTCTGCTGGGAGAGATAGCCTAAATAAAAATTACCTTAAAGCAGGCAGAAAAAGTAAGCTATTCCAGCTTATCGCACTAAGTAAATAAACAAGTACAGTTAAAAATAAAGTTAAATATCTCACCTAGCTGGGAACAAAGACTTCAAAATACATTAACTAAAACTGTGAAAAGTTGCAAAGTGTAAGATGATCAACCAACAACCTTCAAATGTCCACAACACATTTTCTATAATAATGTTCCTTCTCTCATAAAATCACAACCTGGTATCAGCATCATAAATACTCAAACATTTCACAAAGTCTGTACTATGTTATTTATTTATCAAGTGATTTAATACATTCTACAAATGTTATCTTTTCAACAATATTGTTTTGTATATTTCTATGTTACATCTAAAATTAGCTTCAAAATTTAAAAGTCACAGATCCTGTTATCTATAGAAGCCACATCCTCAGACTAAATAATTCTCAGGTATCAAGAAAACCATTTACTTAATTTTTTTCCTTATTAATGACTACTTAAATTTAATTCAATAGGCCAGCTGTAATCCCAGCACTCTGGGAGACCGAGGCTGGAGGGTCGTTTGAGCTCAGGAGTTCAAGACTAGCCTGGGCAACACAGAAATACCTTGTGTCCACAGAAGGTATTAGCTGGGTGTAGTGGTGCACGCCAGTAGTCCCAGCCACTCAGTAGGTTAAGGCAGAAGGATTGCTTAAGCCCAGGAGTTTGAGGTTGCAGCGAGCTATGATCATGCCACTGCACTCTAGCATGAACAACAGTGAGACCCTGACTCAAAAAAATATTTTTTTAATTCAACACATTTTCATTAAGTGCCAGTCACTGCACATACACTTTTAAGTACTCAGGTTGAAAAATGTCAGCCACCAGAGCTGCAAAACACCAAGCACATTTACTCTTACTACAGACTACTGCCAAAACTACATCTGTCATTTAAAACTACAGGGTTTCTAAAAAACAGTTATTCTAGACAAACTCAAAAGCAAAAAGAGGCAGGCAAATGAGTGAAACAGCTGGGTATAAACACTTTTCTTGAAATATAGCTGACTTGATCTTTTACTTCCAAACTTTTGACAGAGATGTGAGTACAACTCTTTACCATAAGAAAAACTGCAGTACAAGTAAATGAGCAAAGGCAGTTGGTGCTCAGCCTCACTACTAACAGTGGCTCTTACTGGAGAGGAAGGAAAAACTTACTGAAGACTTATTTAAACCTTCTGGATTGTATTAATATACGCAATGATTACCCAATTAAAAAAATAAACTTTCAAAAGGCATGCTACTCTCCCTTCTCATTGTCTTTACTGAGGGGAAGAAAGGGAGGGAGGGAGGAAGGAAGATATGTGTAAGACAATGCTCGTGTAAAGACATTTAAAGGACATATAGAGTCACTAGAAGAACCAAGAGCCAGAGATTGGGAAATCTCTGCTACCTGCCACAATTCCTGGTACCAGGTGCTTCAAAATTAATAGTAAAATCTAATATTTTAAAGCTGATCATTAGAATATATTCCACAGTGAAAAATGCCAACTGTAATATGAATTAATGGGAGTCATGCAAACACAATATAATGAAATTCAGAATCTAATAAAGTAATATGTACTTTGATATTAAAAGTATGAATTTCTTACTCCTTTTTCTAAGTCCTGGGTTCAATTCAACGTTTCTGATATGCTTGATGGCAGAGAACAGCAGCAAAGAAAAGGTTAGGATGCTATACCCAGGGTGAGATCTTTTCTTCTACAGAATACCTACAAATTATCAGGGACAAAGTGCTACTTATTTTTAAATCTAAAGACTTCCTATAAAAGTCAAAAATTCATAAATTTATTCAGATGATTAAGAGAAAAAAGAAGAAAACCAAAGTTTTGCTTCTAATACGTTTTCTCTAGGATGCTCAAGTCTTCAAGTTTCTGAGTGAATTTTATCACATAAAACTTTCAAAACAAACTTATTAAATGATTGTCAGAATTAAACCAGCCAAAATTGATAGTAACATATACAATTCTAGTTAAAAATCTGAATAATTTCTATAGATAATTCTTTCTAGAGACAACTTAAAGTGTATGGGAAGATGTGCACAGGTAACATGCAAACACTATGGCATTCTACATCAGGGACTTGAGCATCCTCAGATTTTGGTATCCAATGGATACCAGATTAGACTTGGAACTAATCTCTCAGATACCTAGGGACAACTGTATTTCTAGTCCACAAATTTAAGTTGGTTCTCTGAATTTTTCTCTTCACTCTCATAAAATAACAGTATACAAAAGATGTTTAACTCTTCAGGTTGTAAAGCAAAACATGTCTGAAAGCATATCTGAAAAGGAAATTTACAGAAATACTACTGTAATACTCATAGATAACAATGACAATGAATGTTTTTTTGATTTGGAATACTAATATTAAAGGAGAATGAACCAAGATTAATTACAGAAAGGAATGAAATTAAAAAAAACAAACCTAAACACTTTAAAAGATTTTAGAGGTTAACAACACCATTTTGGATTTTGGGGGCAATGAAGGAATAAATGTCTGATTTCACTTTGAAGCCTAGTCTTAATTCCTAAGTGCATCATTTGTAGTGCCATCCCACTGAGAGGCTATAGTAACAAATATAGGATCAAAGCAAACTTTTCCAACATAAATCAGGCAAGATACAGAGGATCAAGGAAAGAATAAAAGATAAGATAGGTCAGAAGTGGTGGCTCATTCCTGTAATCCCAGCATTTTGGGAGGCCTAAATGGGAGAATTGCTTGAGTCCAGGAACTCAAGACCAGCCTAGGCAACACAGTGAGACCTCATCTCTACAAAAAAAAATTTTTTAATTAGCATAGTCTCAGCTACTCGGAAGGATCACTTGAGCCCAGAAGGCTGAGGCTGTGGTGAGCTGTAATTGTGCCACTGCACTCCAGTCTGGCAACACAGTGAGACCCTGACTCAGGGGGGGAAAAAAAAATACACACACACACACACACACACACACAAAATAACTAATGAATGTGAAAATGAGACTAATCAGCAACTAAATAAACTATGGATGAAAATAAAGGAAGGATAAAAAGATAGGCAGGAGGCTGTAAGCAAAGTCTGCAGAGAAATTATATAGTAGGTACAAAGTTGCAGCTAGACAAGAAACAAAAGTTTTTTTTCTTTGTATTTTTTTAGAGACTGGGTCTCACTTTATCACCCAGGCGAGAGTACAGTGGTGTGACCTATCTTACTACAGCCTCAAACTCTGGGGTTCAAATGATCCGAATACATTTTAGTGACCTAACATAGCATGCTGACCATAGTTAATAGTAATATAGTATATATCTCAAAATTGCTGAGATTTTAAGTATTCTCACTACAAAAAAAGCAGGTGAAGAGATAATATCAGTCTTGAGTTAATCACTCTACAACATACCTAGATCAAAACATCACACTGTACCAATATATGCAACTATCATTTGCCAATCAAAAACAAAAGGAAATTACATAGTAGAGGTGAAAGAGTGACAGAGAGGTCTCCATTCATGAAAGGTAGTAGGGGTATAGGAATTCACTTGTAGGAAGCACTTTCAAGTTGTACATTACTAACTTAGGGGGTGCTACATCTTCCAATGCCACAAATGTCGATATAGATTAAAAACTTTTGTTGGCAAAGATTCAAGGCATTCTGGTGGTCAATTGTTGGGGGGAAAAAAAGAGTATGAACACAAACTACTTGGGTTGAAATAAAATGGGGATACAAATAGAATCCTTCTCAATGAATTGTTCAGATTAAATGTCACACTTGAATAAGTGCCCAACACAGAACCACCTCATAAATATGTGAAATCAGTTTTATTAATCCATTCAGTGGTAAAGCTTTTGTAGCACGTTCCCAAATCCTGAATTCTATACCTACGCTAGGTCTGGCAATCGCAATTAAGGATCTCAGCACTCCAAATATAGTTCTTTTTTCATTCTGGCTAAATAGTGTTCTAAGTAAGAGAAATTCAACGTTTTGAGAGAATATTGTGTTTCTGCCAAATATTTGAAATCTGAATTCAAAGTGTCCTAAAATATTAACTTTTTTTTATTTTTTGACACATTGTAGTTGTACATATTTATGGGTCCAGTTTGTTGTTGTCTGGATATATGCTGTACATAGAGATTATTTTGATGGTACAAATCATGAAACAAACCAGCTCAGCAAAGACTAATCTTAAGGCTGATGCCAGTGTAGAAAAACTAAATGAGAACCAGAAAGGCACTAGTCATAAAATAAGACTTTCTTCATTTCAGTGAGATAGGTTTCTCCTTAGGAAGGACAAGGAATTTGTGCCAGAAACAGTTTGCTCTCAAGTTATCAAAACAACCCTGACAGTTGAAAATGTTTGGAAAAGACTATTTATTTGGTCTTTAGATTGTCAACTGCTACACAAACAGAATTTTCTGGAGTTGTGACAAGCATCAATTAAAAACAAAAAACTACCTTGCCTTATGAAGAATTTATCAAGTTTTGTACATTTCAGCAACACTTCCCCTGCTCTAATCAAATTCAGAGCTCAGACTTATTCCTACTTTCTCTCTTTCCAACCATACTGAAAAGACTATTACACGGCTCCATTTGATTAATTATGCTCAGCACTTTAGTAAATTCAGGTCACAAGTATAAGCTTCTGGACTACATTATGATTATTAAGTTATCTCACTTTTGAAAAATTAAACAAGAACATAAAGGCAATGCCACTTATGATGGAATAATTACGAGTATAGCGTGTCCTTTTATTTTGGATATCACTTTTCTTTTTCCCTCTGAGTTCTGCACAGTGACTTATAAGAAAGCTGGGGAAATGTAGACTAATGCATGCTTTCTTCAATCACAATAGTAAAGGAAACTATTTCCTAGATATTCAAGCACTCACATATGAGGTCATGAAGGGCATAGCTACTTGACAATGATTATGACTACTGAAGTTTGTTACTTTAGAAAAAAAGAATGTAAATAAAGGTAAATTTCTTAGAAGCCCCTGCTTACCACGGAAGCTACTGCAAGTCACTACTTGTCAGATGTATGGGAGTGGGATAGAGTAAAAGAAGAGTCCCTCAGTGATTATTTTTTTCTCTGTATTTCTTACAATGATCCCTTGTTCCCACAAAGAACCTAGGTACTCCTGGCCAGAAAGCCAGGAGTAATCACCATTCACTTAAAAAACTACTTGAAATGTTTAAGTATCACTTGGTCTATTCAAACTCCACAAAATTGAAAACAGTAAGACAGAGATATAACAAAGGACTCGACATTTTCACTCATATTTTACAACAGTAGGATCAATCCTTTTTCCTGGCCCCTTGACTAAGGAATGTGAGCAAGGAAAAAAAAAGCACCTCTTTTCTAAATAAATGTGCAATAACATTGGAAAAAAACAAGGTATCTTTTGACTTTTAAGACTGCATTCAAGTTTCTAGGAATTTACCGTGCACCTTAAACACATTCAGTGCACAATGTTTGGAGATTATAAAACAGCTCAACATTTCCACTAATCAGAAGGAAGAAAACCTATGGAGAAGCATGGACCTAAGTACTGTATCTCTATTCCCGCCCATCTCCTTGCAATCTAAAGATCAAAGGCTTTTCCAGACACTCTCCAACTGTCAGGGTTGTTTTGATAACCCTGTGAATACCTAAAGTTAGCAAACTTTATGGAAAAGCTACTTAGCGGAGAAGGGGAAGGAGTTACAGCACTTACAAACTCTTCCTACAAAACGGTGTAGAGAAAGCACGATGTGGCAACGTGTGGTCTACAGAGCATGCTCAGTAGAAATGCCCAGTCCTCGGCTACCCACGAGGACAAGCTCTGGAGGATGTCAGGCCCCCATCCAAAGGGGCTTCAATAAGCACTAGATCAACCCAAGATCAAAGTGAAGAAGAAAACTGTGCGTTAGTTATCAGACAGATAGAAAGAATAGCAAAATTCCACATTATCGAGATTTGGAAAACTGACTGGCTTGACTTTTCAATGTACTTTAGTTCAGAAAAAAAGCCCTTCTGAAAAAACGTCAGGGAAAGAATCCTTATCAAAAGGTTGGCCAAAGCAAGTCATTCTTCACAAACGCAAGCGATCTGAAGTCCATTCCACCCAAATTCCGCACAGACACACAGCTCACAGGGAAGGGGAACAGCCTGCTAGCCGCCCGATGGAAGAAGAGACAGTTTCAGCCTGGGCACATTGCTGATGGGGTCTGTTTCTGAAGGCTCAGCGAGCCAGACGTACAGATTCATGTATAAACAACACGTGACCGGTCCCCGTCCCCAAGGTTTGTATGAGTCAGAGAAGTCGCTTCGCGCGAAACGTACCCTTTCCCAGCTCATGTTATGTTCTGAATTCCTATTTTCATTTGAAGGGGACTCCGCGGCAGCCCCGGGAACGGATATTCCTCTCCCTCTGAGGTAGGTATAACAAGAGACCTCAGGTCGCTCAAAGCAAGTGCCCCACATCGAACTAAAAGATCTTTTCCCATCCCACGGATTTTCATCACGAGGAGGAGGTGGTCGAGTTCAAACAAGTTAACGATTTCACAAAGTAAACACGTACACCATTTTCCGTTTCAAAGGGCAGTTTCTGCTTTCTTTTTAAATCGCCAGTTGACCGTAACGGGACCTCTGTTAATCTAGACTTCTGCTTTCTCCGGATGCGCCAGGGGAAAAAAACAGGGAAGGGGTCGCCCGCCGTCCTTGGGCCCGCCAGGTCGCCAACACGCCGCGCGGCGCTAAGTGAAACTGCTTCGTTTCGCGAAGGGCGGGCGCGAGGTGAAGGCGCCGCCCGGGAGACCCGCGGCCGCCGAGGCGCCCAGACGCCGCGGCCGGAAACGCCCCCGCGAGCGCGCCCCGGGCAGCGCCAGCCCCGCAGCCCGGACGCACGGGGGCCGCCGCGGGGCGCGGAGGGCGGCGTCGGCCGCCGCGCCCCTCCCCCGCCCGCGGCGGAAGCGTCTGGGGTTTGAAAGATGCCGCGGCCGCCGCCCCCCGCCGGCCGAGCCACAAAGGGCTGAACCCCCTCCCGCCGCAGCCCTCCTCCCC
>NW_007029657.1:79364-100413 GCF_000164805.1 Carlito syrichta | reverse complement strand
CCCCTCCCTTACTCTAGCTTCCCCCGCCCTTTTCCGTTGCCGGATCCCACCGGAAAGCCAAAACAATTGGGGCCGCGCAGGCGCGAAAAAGGAAACGGAAAGAGCAGGAAGGGCGGGGGCGGGCGGCGCGAGGTGACGGGAAGCGTAACTGAAGGGGGTTCCCGGGAAAGGTCAGGGGTGCGCCCGCGGTGGGCGCGTGCGCGGAGGAGGGTTCGCCCCCAGGGGTCGGGCGGCCGAGGCTTCAGGCTGACCCTGGCAAGAGGTGAGGCCCGAGACTCTCATTGTCGGGAAATCCAGGCAGCGAGACGCCGCGCTTCGTGCCGTGGGCGGTTCTTTAACCCCTTGAATGCTCCCCCGAAACGTCGACGGCAGCAGACGGGGCCGGGGAGTGGGCACGAAGGGGACGAAGCAGCACCAGACCCGGGAAAGTTGGGGAGACGTGGGGCGGGCCGCTGCGTGGCCCCTCTCGTCCAAAACACGCCCTCCCCTGCCGGGCGGTTTCGGTGCTCCCGAGGCCAAGGGCAAGCTCGGAGCAGCGCGCGAGAGGGCCCGCGGTTCGGGGGAACGCGGGCCGACGGGGGGAGAGAGGCGTCTGGGCGCGGAGGGGAGCCTGGGCGTGCGGAGCCTTCCGTGTCGTGCTGCAATGCGGCGGCTCCCCGCGCCCCCAGCCGCCCTCCCCTCTCCGCCAGCTTGTCCCCAAGCCCGGCGCTCGGAGCAGCAGCTGATGGCTACGCCGGCGCTGTTTTGGTTTACTTGGCACAGCTTGCCAGCAAGAGATTGTAAATGTGTTCTCTTATTTGCTAGGAGTTACTCATGGATCAAAAATTTGTCAGAATTGCCCTCACCGACTCCACCTACCTTCCTAACTTACGCGCTTGGCACTAGCCCAATCACGAGAATGTGGATGACTAATTATAAACTGAAAGGCCATCCAGTACGTTCCTGAAGGCAGCCTCTTCCTGTCAGCTAGGCTAGATCAAATGAACGCACGCCGAGATGTGTTATCTGGGACTACAGATAAAAGATTTGTTTTACATGCACGCAACAAATCTTTATTGAGTTTCCCGTAGACTAACACTGCTCAGACTGATTAAATGTCTAGGTGGCTAAATATCAAACAATAAAGACGCCACACAGAAGATTCATGTCGTCTAACAAACACTTGAGCACCTATTTTGTGCCAGACTGGATACGGGAGATGCAAAGGCAATACCTGTGTCAAGGAGTTCGTAACACGGCTGGGACATGTCCAAGCCCATTTACTGACAATGGTGAAGCGGAGCTAGATGTGAGAATTAGCCAGCTCTGATAAATAAGACTTGATTACCTAGGAAATGAGGGAAGATAAGAAGTCAAAGATAACTGCATTTTCTAGTTAGGATGATTAGACAGTAATACCGGTAAACCATAGAAGAAGCAACACGGTGTCGTTTTAATGACTAGAATTAGCAATGCATTTGGGCCCAAGTGAAAAATAATAATAATAAAAACAGATTCCATTACAATGGCTTAAACAAGTAAGAGTCTATTTGGTTACTTAACAAATCTGCATGTAGCTTTGTTGGTTCAACAGCTCAAAAACAGCAGTGTCATCATTTCTGTGATTATCTTGACATTTCCCTCACAGTTGCAAGATGTCTGCAGCAGTTTTAGCCTTCACACCCTTGTTCAAGGCAGGAAGATGGGGAAAGGAGTGCTTCAGCCAAAGTAAAAGCTGTTTCAGGGTACTACCTTCATCTCCCCAATTCAGCAAGACTTCCTCTTACATCTCATTGTCTTGGACTGTAATTTGGCAACCTGTAGCTGCAAGGACTTAAGTTTTTCCAAACTCTAGTTTTTCCAAACTCTAGCATAAGACTACAAGGGAGAAAAGTACTGGGAATGGATATTGGGTCAGACAAGTCAGGCAAATAACAGATCTACTACTTAGTTAATATTTAAAGCACCCTTATGAACACTTAAAACACTGAGGGCTGACCAGGCACGGTGGCTCAAGCCTGTAATCCCAGCACTTTGGGAGGCCGAGGTGAGAGAATTGCCTGAGCCCGTGGATTCAAGACCAGTCTGGGCAACTTGGCAAGACCTCATCTCTACAATAAATCAAAACATTAGACAGGCATGGTAGCTCATGCCTGTAGTTCCAGCTACTTGGAAGGCTGAGGCAGAAGGATCACCTGAACCCAGCGGGCAGTCACTGGGGTGGCCATAAGTGTGCCACTGCACTCCAGCCTGGGCGACAGTGTGATTCTCCAACCTTAAAAAAAAAGAAATAAGCCAGGCTCGGTGGCTCAGCCTGTAATCCGTGCCTTTGGGAGGCTGAGGTGAGTGGATTGCCTGAACCTGCAGGTTCGAGACCCGCCTGGGCAGCGAGACTTCATCTCTACAATAAATCAAAAAATCAGCCGGGCGTGGTAGCGCATGCCTGTAATTCTGGCTACTTGGAAGGCTGAGGCGGAAGGATCGCCAGAGCCCAGCAGGTAGAGGCTGTGGTGGCCGGGAGCGGCCACTGCACTCCAGTCTGGGCAACAGAGTGAGACTCCAACTCAAAAAAAAAAAAGAAAAAGAAAAAGAAAACACTGAGGGCTGGCAGGATGGATTGATGTTTCCAGTATTTCAAAAAAGCCATTCTTTTGGGTATGTTATTAACTGGGAAAAGAACAGGCTGAACATTTATACTCAAACATTTGTACTTGTTTGCCATCCCTTATCTCAAGGTTCCCATCCCCTTAAAACCTCAGAGAGAACTGGAACAATAAGGAAGAAGGGACCGGTACGATCAGAGGAGGCCAAACCCTTGTTCAGCTTTCCTTTTGCAGCTACCTTCTTAGAACAACTCTAGGTCTGAGGCATCATTAGCTTGATGGACTACCTAAAACGTCAACTTAATTCCCTTAGAGATTTTGCCTCTGAACTTGGAAAGTCCTGAACAAGCATAGCAAGTTACAATGTCCATTTTAGGGAAATCATAAATCAGTACTTTTTAGCAATTACCTAAACTTTTTTGGAATGTAAAACATCTCTCTTGTGATCCATATCCAAAACTAGGCACATGACATTATTCCAAGCACTCCTGTTCAGTTAACGAGGCATCTTTTAATTGGCCATGAAACGGTATCATCCTAAGACTGTATTTTAAACATTGTCATGATTCTAGAACAGAAGACAGAAATGAGTCCTGGAAAAATAAAGATGCAACCACAAATGTTCTAAAATTTAGTGTTTAACCATTCTGGATGTTATAAACCATGATCATTTAGGATATTAAAATGATCTAAGATGTAATTAATGTTAACTTGGATATTATTAAATTAAATTTGACTTGAGTGTGACTCCATATCTTGAGTCCCTTCATAATTCACTGCAACCTAATAGTATATAATACTAAGCTGGGCATGGTGGCTCATGCCTGTAATCTTGGCACTTTGGGAGGCTGAGGTGGAAGGATTGCTTGAGCACAGGAGTTCGAGACCAACCTGGGCAACATAGTGAGACTGTCTTTACAAAAAATTAAATTATCCAGGCATGGCCCATGCCTGCAATCCCAGCTACTAGGAAGCTGAGGCAGGGATTGTCTGAGCCTAGGAGGTCAAGGCTGTGGTGCTGTGACCATAACCCTGTACTTCAGCCTGGGCGACAGAGTGAGACCCCCACTCAAAAATTAAACAAAAAAAACCATATAGGAGTATGTTTTTCATAACAACTGAGTCTCAACCAGTCACAGGCTGTAGACTGACCAGATCATGCCCAAAGAAGGCAAATGCCTAGCTGCAGCCAATCAAGTTATATGTGCCTCATTTCATTTCTGCCCATAAATACTATTATACTTGCCCACATTGGGGAAGGAAGCGCTCTGAACCTCTTCTGGTTCTGAGGATGACTCAATTTGTGAATTGTTCTTTGCTCAACTAAACTCTTAATTTTTCAATTTCTTTTTCTTTTAACAATGTTTAATCCTATTTAAAAATCTTAGTTTTGAGGGAGAAAGTTACCAGGACCATCTGTGAACGGGACAGTGCATTGCAGAGTGAATATGCAATACATCCTCTCCATCTTGCTTCCCTGTATTAATACAGAAAAGATCTAGTGAAAATGGGCAGCGTTATCAAGAGATAGCACAAGAATGTTCTTTGTGGTAATAGGACAGTTCTGTATCTTTATTATGTATACAATCACAAATCTATACATATGACAGTTTTTTTTTTTAGTTGGAGTCTCACTCTGTCTCCCAGGCTGGAGTGTAGTGGCATGCTCACGGCCACCGCAGCCTCTACCTGCTGGGCTCAGGTGATCCTTCAGCCTTAGCCTTCCAAGTAGCTGGGACTACAGGCACTCGCCACCATGCCCGGCTAATTTTTTTGATTTATTGTAGAGATGAGAGCTTGCCAAATTGCCCAGGCTGGTCTCGAACCCATAGGTCAGGCAGTCCTCTCATCTCAGCCTCCCAAAGCACTGGGATTATAGGCGTGAGCCACCGTACCTAGCCTGTGTGACAGAATGTAATAGAACAAACATATATGTTTAATCTGTAACACCTACCAAGAAATGAGTTCATGCAAAATATAATAAAATCCAGTAAGGTTTGTAAGCTAGTTAATTTGCATTGTGTCAATGCTAATTCCTAATTTGAATAATGTACTATAGTTTATAAGATAGTGCCACCGGGGGAAGCTGGAAGACAGATACACAAGGAACTCTGTAATATTTTTGCTACTTATTTATGAGTCTATAGTCCATGCCAAGGTAAAAGGTTCTTAAAATTGGCATTATTCATTCAACAAACATTTAATACCCTGGAATACAGAAATAAAAGACGAGTGTGTTGGGAAGAAAGACCCAAGCAAACCAACAGTGGGATAAATTCCATGAAAGCAATATGTACAGGGTATTATGAGAGTACGGAAGAAAAACATGTAGGTCAAGAAAGGTTTTTTGAAAACAATAAGCCGGGCTCAGTGGCTCAGCCTGTAATCCCGCACCTTTGGGAGGCTGAGGTGAGTGGATTGCCTGAGCCTGCGGGTTCGAGACCCGCCTGGGCAGCGAGACCTCATCTCTACAATAAATCAAAAAATCAGCCGAGCATGGTAGCGCATGCCTATAATTCCGGCTACTTGGAAGGCTGAGGCGGAAGGATCGCCGGAGCCCAGCAGGTCGAGGCTGCGGTGGCCGGAAGCGGCCGCTGCACTCCAGTCTGGGCGACAGAGTGAGACTCCAACTCAAAAAAAAAAAAAAAGAAAACAATAGAGCAAGGTGGGTGGAAAAGGAAGAAAACCAGCAGAATTTTAAGTGAGCTCTAGTAAGTTTCATTGTGTATTTTTATTACACCCAGTAACTTTTAAAAATTTCATTGCCCATATCATGATTATAATGAAATGTTTTTATATTGTAAGTTCCCTGAAGGCAGAAACCCATTTTACATGACGTTGACTCACCAGTTTTACATAATTTCTGTCTAGAAATGCACTAATATTTTTTGAGTGAATGAGGTTGTTGGCCATGACTGGAACATGGGGTACACGTGAGGGAATGGCAGACATCTAGAGACGGGTGAGAGATATATTGAGAGAGACCATGAAATACCTCATATGTTAAGCTTGGACTCTATCCTAAAGGTAATAGGGAACCATGAGAGGAACATAATCAATTTTGTATTTTAGGAAGATAACAGGAAGAACAGAAGAAGCAAAATGTAGCAACGTCCCAAAATGTCAAAATACCTGAGCAGTTTGTACCTAGCAGGAGAAAGCCAGCTAGACTGTTAGTAATTTCAGGTCCCACGTTGGGGATTATATGTCTACCAGGTACAAAGTGTCCTAGGACTTTGTTTTGTACCTATAATAATAATAACAACAAAAATAATAGCTAGCACTTGGTGAGTATCCATTATGTGTGAGGCACTCGTTTAATTCTTACAGTAACGACATGAGGTTGCTATTACCCCACTTGATAGTTGAGGTGGCTGAGGTGCCAAGAGGTTAAGTAACTCACTGTAGATCATACTACTAGTAAGTAAGCTGACCCTGGGATTCAAGTCTAGGCTGACTTCAGAGTCTATGATCTCAACCACACTGCTGAACTGCCCTTTTCCTCCTAGCAAATTGCTTCTCAGCATCACTTCAGGTCTTAGGAACTACCATGTTCTCCCTTTTCTCTGTCTACCAGTTAGGAAAAATATTTCCCAGAATCCTGAACAGACTCCTCTTTATGTTTTCTTAGCCAGGGAAGTGAGATTGTTATAATTGGTCTCTAGTTACTAGTTGGGAGAGATGGGAAAGAGACCCACCTCTGAACACATTGTTTGAGCCAAATCTGAAACCACCAAGCATGTCTGTCACAAAGACAACCCATGACATCCACATAGCAAATGGGAGTGTATAAGCACTGAACCGGGTTCTATTCTCAATCTGCCACTTAGTAGCCATATGATCCTGGCAAATTATTAAAACTCTCTGAGCATAGAGGTTAAAAAGCGGTCATACTATGCCTTAAGATTCTTTTTTTTTTGGTAGTTGGAGTCTCACTCTGTCGCCCAGGCTGGAGTACAGTGGGACACTCATCAGCCACCCCAGCATCAACCTGCTGGGCTCTGGTAATCCTTCCACCTCAGCCTTCCAAGTAGCTGGAACTACAGGTGCATACTACCATGCCCGGCTAGTTTTTTAAAAATTTATTGTAGAGACAAGATCTTGCCTAGTTGCCTGGGCTGGTCTCAAACCCATGGGCTCAGGCAATCCACTTGCCTTAGCCTCCCAAAGTGCTGGGATTACAGGCTGAGCCATCGAGCCTGGCCTATACCTTAAGATTCTATGAGGATTCAAGGCAATGTAAATAAAGTGCCTAGCACATCCCAGTCATTTTATAAATAATAGTTCTTAATATTCTTTTTCACATGTTAAATGTAGAATCATCGAATGATCCAGTAATTCCACTTCTAGCTATGCTGGAGTCAAATAAAATATAGAGATTAATCTTGAAAACTTTTGGGGAGTGAAGCAAGAATTACAATTTTTTTTTTTGAGTAGGAGTCTCATTCTGTCACCTAGGCTGGAGTGCAGTGGCATGCTCATGGTCACTACAGCCTCAACCTCCTGGGCTCAGGCTGTCCTTTCACCTCAGGCTTCTAAGTAGCTGGAACCACAAATGTGCACTACCATGCCTGGCTAATTTTTTTGATTTATTGTAGAGATGAGGTCTTGCCAGGTTGCCAGGCTGGTCTCGAACCCTTGGACTCAGGTAATCCTCCCGCCTCCGCATCTCAAAGTGCTGGGATTGGCTGGGTGCAGTGGCTCAAGCCTGTAATCCCAGCATTTTGGGAGGCCAAGGTGAGGGGATTGCCTGAGCCCGTGCGTTCAAGAACAGCCTGGGCAACTTGGCGAGACCTCATCTCTACAATAAAATTAAAAAATTAGCCAGGTGTGGTAGCACGCACCTGTAGTTCTGGCTACTTGGAAGGCCGAAGCGGAAGAATCGCCTGAGACCAGCAACTCTACACTGGGGTGGCCGTGAGCATGCCACTGTGCTCCAGGATGGGTTGATGAAGTGAGACTCCAACTTAAAAAAAATAAAGTGCTGGGATTATAGGTGTGAGCTACCGCACCTGACTAAGAATTACATTTTGAAGCATATACAAAGATTGGGTGGTCTTTGGTATGTCAAAAGAAGAAAGAAGGTTGGAGGTTTTATAAAAATGATAAATTTTTTTTTTTTTTTTTTGAGTTGGAGTCTCACTCTGTCGCCCAGACAGGAGTGCAGTGGCCGCTCCCGGGCATTGTAGCCTTAACCTGCTGGGCTCCGGTGATCCTTCCACCTCAGCCTTCGGAGTAGCCGAAATTACAGGCATGCGCAACCACGCCCGGCTGATTTTTTGATTTATTGTAGAGATGAGGTCTCGCCAAATTGGCCAGGCGGGTCTCAAATCCACGGGGTCAGGCAATCCACTCACCTCAGCCTCCTAAAGCACGGGGTTACAGGCTGAGCCACCGAGCCCAGCTAAAAACAATAAATGTTATGTATTGTTTTGAAAGGAAATTAATTGGCACTTAGTAAAGTTTTGGAAAGCTGGCAAACTCTTGTGATAGTGGTGGGTAGAACTAGTCTTAGAGTTGCAGCAGATTGTTTCAGTAGTTATTAGGTAAAACTGGTTTCAAGCTGGGTGTGGTGGTTCATACCTGTAATCCTAGCACTTTGAAAGGCGGAAGCGAGAGGATTACCTGAGTCCAGAGGTTCGAGACCAGCCTAGGCAACATGGTGAGACCTCCTGTCTACAATAAATCAAAAAATTAGCCAGGCATGGTGGCACACACCTGTGGTTCTAGCTACTTGGAAGGCTGAGGTGGAAGGATCACCTGAGCCCAGCAGGTTGAGGCTGTGGTAGCTGTGAGCGTTCCAAGGCACTCCAGTCTGGGCAACAGAGTGAGACTCTGACTCAAAAAAAAAAAAACTGGTTTCAGGTTACAACAGGCAATTTCAGCAGACAGGTTTATAGAGAATTACTTTCTTAGAGCAATGTTATGTACCCTGAGTGCTTTTTCCCCTAGCTCCTCAACTCTGTTTTATTTGGGTATGACAAGAATGACTCATTCATATGATCAACTTTCCAAAAGAATTGAAAGCAGCATATTATGCATACTTGAGCATATTATGTGTACATTGGTTCATAAGCAGCAGCATTTAGAAAAGCCAAAAGTTGGGGGGAAATGTCCTTCCATGGACGGATGGGTAAAAAAAAAATGTATAGAAGCTGGAACATTTCTTCAATGGAATGGAATATTATTCAACCTTTTAAAAGAAAGAAATTGTGAGATATACTACAAAAGGAACTTTGAAGACATTATGTTGAGTCGAATAAGCGGAACATGAAAAGACAAACACTATATGATTCCACTTATAAGGTACACAGAGTAGTCAAATTCATAGCCACAGGAAAATAGAATAGTGGTTGGCAGGGAATGGTGGGAGAATGGAGAGATGTTGCTTAATGGATACAGGGTTTCAGTTGAGAAGAAGATGTTCTAGAGATGGATGGTAGAGGTGGTTGTACAACAATGTGAATATACTTAATGCCACTAAACTGTACACTTAAAAATGGTCAGAATTGTAAATTTTCTGTGAAGGGTGGTAGAACATGCCACCCCAAAATATGCCACTTTGGTATAAGGATTATTTTAAGCTTAAGGCACTTGAAAAGCAGTAGGTGCAAGAAGGACACTCTAACCTCTCCTTTCTTTCCTGAAAGGAGGAAATAAAATTCTCATGTGAAAAATGAAACAGGAGGAAAGAAACATTCTTATCACAGAGAGTCCAGGCTGAGTGCATTCTGTACAAACAGACCTTGCCAAAATAATTTTTTTTTTGAGTTGGAGTCCCACTCTGTTGCCCAGGCTGGAGTGCAGTGGCACGCTCATGGCCACCACAGCCTTGTCCTGCTGGGCTCAGGCCATCCTTCCGCCTCAGCCTTTCAAGTAGCTAGAACTACAGGCATGCGCCACCATGCCTGGCTATGTCAAAACAATTATTGTCTTTCTTTAGTCTCCTCATATATTTTAGTTACTTTTCCACAATTGTCTCTCTTTGTTCAATCTAATATGTAATCATTTAAATTTTGACACATCTTTGGGTCTCCATTTTCCTTTGGGGCCCCCGTGTACCTATAAAAATCTGTAGGCTTTTCTCCTGTTAATCTGTCTTATGTCTCTGACCCAGCCAGAGACCCTAAGAAGGTACAGGTAAAGTTTTGCCTCCCCTATATGTACCACAACAATTTATTTCTATTCTTAGGGACAGCATCTTGCTATGTTTCCCAGGCTAGCATGTAGTGGCTATTCACAGGGGCAGACAGCCCACCATAGCCTTGAACTCCAGGTCTTAAGCGATCTTCCTGCCTCAGTCTACCAAGTAGCTACATCTACAAGTGCACATACCACTAAGTCCAGCTCAAATAAAAATTTAATGAATGAAACTCTAATAAATGCTAAAAAATTGATGAGCCTTGAAACATTATGTTAAGTGAAATAAGCTAGACACAGAGTACAAATTTGATGATTATACTTATATGTGGTACCTAGAATAGTCAAATTAATTAATTAGTTTTTTTATCGAGTGGGGGTTTCACTCTCACTAAGGCTGGAGTGCAGCAGTACAATCATGGCTCACTGCAGCCTTAACCTTCTGGGCTCTGGTGATCCTCCTGCCTCAGCCTCCCAAGTAGCTGGGACTACAGGTGGGCACCATCACACATGACTGATTTTTTATTTATTTTATTTGTAGAGGTCTGTGTTGGCTAGGGTGGTCTTAAATTTCTGGGTTCAAGCAGTCCTCCCACCTTGACCTCTCATAGTGCTGGGATTACAAGCATGAGCCACTGTGTTTGGTCCTAGAACAGTCAAATTTAGAGAGACAGAAAAATAGAAGTTACCAGGGGCTAGGAGTTATTGTTAATGGGTACAGAGTTTCTGTTTGAGAAAGTTCTAAAAATGGATAGTAGTTACGACTGTACAATATTGTGGTGAATGTACTAAATGCCACTGAACTGTATACTTAAAGTCGTTAAAATGATAAATATTATGTACACTGAAAGGATTAGGCCAGGCTCCATGGTTCAGCCTGTAATCCCAGCACTTTGGGAGGCCAAGGCGAGTGGAGTGGGCAACTTGGTGAGACTTCATCTCTACAATAAATCAAAAATTAGCCAAGCATGGTAGCACACGCCTATGATTCCGGCTACTTGGAAGGCTGAGGCAGAAGGATCACCCGAGCCCAGCAGGTCGACACTGGGGTGGCCATGAGTGTGCCACTGCACTCCAAACAGGGTGACAGAATGAGACTCCAACTCAAAAAAATAAAAATAAAAATAAATAAATAAGTAAATTAATTAAGCTATTCGGGCATATTGGCTAGGTTAAAGGCAGTTGAAAAACAGCCAATGCAAAGATCACTTTGGCCTTCTTGGCTGTTTCTTAAAAACAGAAGATGAAATTCCCTTGTAGGAGACACTCTGGGGGAGAGAGTACCTCTAGTAGAGCTATTAGAAGGAAAGGTAACGTCCTTATCTTCAGGAATGAGAAGGTGAAACAGAGCGTACTATACAGGCCTTGTTAAAACAACTCCTATCTCTTAAGCTTCCCCACATAATTTAGTCACATTTTTACAGTTTACTATTCTTTGTCCAATCCAATATGTAAGTAACTGACTGTTTCTTTGAGTCTTCATTTCCTTATGAGGTCTCCCATGTCACATAACTTTGTTAAGTAAATCTGTGTGCTTTTCTCCCATAATCTACCATCTGTCAATTTAATTCTCAGACCCAGCAGGACCCTAAGAGGAGCGAAGTACAGTTTTCCTACCCTTATAATATCTTATTAACAACAACTACAACAATAAAAAGCTCAAACAAAACAGCATTGAACAAAAGCCTGGCTTTGCCAATTACTAGATTTGTGACCCGAGGCAAGTTATCTAACCTTAATTTCCACATCTATAAAATGGAAAAAAATAATAATAGTACCTACTTCTAGGTTTATTATAAAGTTATAAAATGAGATAAGTTAGCAAAATATTAATTTGCCTTAAGCTTAATTGTAGCTTCAATGGAAAATTACTCCAATTCTAAAAATCACCAATGTCCTTAGTACTTTTTTTTTAGTACTTTATCTAGCAAAATTGTTACTATGACAGTGGCAGAGAAAAAATGTACTATTTTAATGATTGGTCACATTTTTTTTCTTTTCAAGGGAAAAAAAATCCTATATTTTAGGAATATTTTTTAACAGGCATATTTGTTCTTAAGATGAATTCCTGGGAGACTGAGACTATGATGGCAGTGACGGTGGCTCGAGTGCAGACACGGTGGCTGCTGCTGTTGCTGGTGGTGGCCATGGCAGCCGCAAGGCAGCAAGTGCCGCTGCTGCTGTGGTCGAGTGACCGCAACTTGTGGGCACCTGTGGCTGACACTCACGAAGGCCATATCACCAGCTGCTTGCAGCTCTCTACGTACCTGGACTCTGCCCTGCAGCAGGGTCCCCGGAATGTGCTGATCTTCTTGCAGGACAAGCTGAGCATTGAGGATTTCACGGCATATGGTGGTGTGTTTGGAAACAAGCAGGACAGTGCCTTTTCTAATCTGGAGAATGCTCTGGACCTGGCCCCCTCCTCGCTGGTACTTCCTGCTGTCGACCAGTATGTAGTCAGCACTCTGACCACTTACCTGCAGGAGAAGCTTGGGGCCAGCCCCTTGCACGTGGACCTAGCTACTCTTCGAGAGCTGAAACTCAATGCCAGCCTCCCTGCCCTGCTGCTTATCCACCTGCCCTACACAGCCCCTTCCAGTCTCATGTCGCCCAGGGAAGTCTTCACAGGGAATGATGAGGTCATCGGGCAGGTGCTGAGCACACTCAAGTTGGAAGATGTCCCTTACACAGCAGTCCTCACAGCAGTCCGCCCTTCCAGGGTGGCCCGTGATGTAGCCATGGTGACTGGGGAGCTAGGTCGCCAGCTGTTACAAAAACAGCCAGCATCAGTTGTGATCCACCCCCCTGTGAGTTACAGTGACACAGCCCCGCGGATCCTCTTCTGGGCCCAAAACTTCTCTGTGGCATACAAGGACGAGTGGGAGGACCTGACCTTCCTCACCTTTGGGGTGCAGGATCTCAACCTGACTGGCTCGTTCTGGAATGATTCCTTTGCCAGACTCTCACTGACCTACGAACAACTCTTTGGTATGGTAGTGACATTTAAGTTCATACTGGCCAGCGCCTTCTACCCAGTGTCCGCACGGCACTGGTTTACCATGGAGCGCCTCGAAATCCACAGCAACGGCTCCATCACCTACTTCAATGTCTCCCATGTCACAGGGCCCAGCATCTATTCCTTCCACTGTGAGTATGTCAGCAGTCTCAGCAATAAGGGCAGTCTCCTTGTGGCCCACACACAGTCTTCACCCTGGCAGATGACTATTCAGGACTTCCAGATCCAGGCCTTCAAGGTGATGGGTGAGCAGTTCTCCTATGCCAGCGACTGTGCCAGCTTCTTCTCCCCAGGCATCTGGATGGGGCTGCTCACCTCCCTGTTCATGCTCTTCATCTTCACCTTCGGCCTGCACATGATCCTTAGCCTTAAGACCATGAACCGCTTTGATGACTACAAGGGCCCTACCGTTTCTCTGACCCAGATCTTGTGACCCTGTGCCAGTGGGGGCTTGAGGGAATGATGGTGTCCAGGATGTCGCTCTCCCACCTTGGGGCACAGCGGATGGAAGGGCTTCCCCTCTCCACACCACAGTATGAGCCCCAAACTCCCCTCAGCCTATCTTGTTCCCTCTTCAGCCTGCTGAGGGGTTTCCCTGGGGCTGCCCAACATCTCTACCAAGAGTTTACATATTCTGCATAGCTACTAGACAAACCTTCCAGGTGCAGTCATTGTGAGGGATAGGCGACATTAGTTCTAGGGTCTACTTTCTCCTCACTTATTCTTGTCTCTCCACCATTATCCCTTGCTATTGATACTGTAAGTGCTCCTTCCCTAAGGTTTGTAGGACTCCCTGTAGCAGCCACAAGCTTGGGGTTCTCTGGGTTTGGGGGGTGTGGAAGTACTACTTAACTGTCACTGCTATTGTTTTTTCGTGATGTTGTGCTAACAAGCAGTACACTGGAGTTTATTTTTGTGGTCTGAGAAGGATGGGACCTCCCCAACAGGTGGGTCGGGTGGGTTTCTGACAAATTCCCACCAGAGTGCCTGCCAGGAGCCTGGGGTGCTTGGTTGTTTTCTTTCTAATAAAATAAAGATGGATCACCATGAAAACAAAATGATGAGTTTTTGCAGGCTGGAAAAGGCATGCTCTGCATAAGAGATTAATAGGAATTTTTGAGGTTCTAGTAAAAAGGGTTAATTGGGCAGGTAGAGAGACTGTGGACAGCAGTGTGGCCAGAATCTAAGAGAAAATGTCTAGGCAGTAGAGATGATGGAGAGACTTTTTAGAAGATATCTAAGACTCTTTTTTTTTTTTGAGTTGGAATTTCACTCTGTCGCCCAGACTGGAGTGCAGTAGTGCAGTGGCACACTCACAGCCACCACAGCCGCAACCTGCTAGGGTCATGCTATCCTTTCACCTCAGCCTTCCAAGTAGCTGAAACTGCAGGTGCGTGCTACCATGCCTGGCTAGTTTTTCTGATTTATTGTCGAGACGAGGTTTTGCCAAGTTGCCCAGGCAGGTCTCGAACCCCTGAGCTCAGGCAGTCCTCTCACCTCAGCCTTCCAAAGTGCTGGGATTACAGGCTTGAGCCACTGCGCCCAGTCTTAAGATTTATTTTTAAACTGTTTGCTGTACTATGCTGTGATATAAATGCTCTCCAATACCCCCACTGCCACCATGATTAAACTGCTAATCACACAACTTTGATTCTGTGTTCAAGAGGGTAAAGAGATGGGACAGTGTCAGTACAGAACATTGAAAAGGGAAAGCCCTTACTTAAAGCATGTGATAAAGACTTAGTATTCCGTAGAGCAGGAACTTGAAATCAGGTATCCAAAGAGATATTTAGGCAGAATGGAGGAATTCCCAATGTGTGGAGAATGGGGAATGAGCCAGATTTTATTCAAATTTCAAGGCATATTATAACCCCAGCTGACCCTAAATCGAGTTATTAGATGTTTTTACATTCAGTGCTAAATACCTCATTTCTCATAAAGCCCATGGTCTGACAATGCATGGGTCAGGAAAGAACCTTGAAACAAGACTTAGGAGAAGTGGATACCAATTCAACTCAGTTAGCTGTGTAATAGTGAACTGCTTTATTCTTTTGTCCCATGGTCCCAATTTATAACATGAGATAATCATTGAGAAGCCAGCTTTGTCATCTGTGCTACTTCTAGATAATACTTCCTTCCAAATTTCTAAGGCCAGTTGTTGCTAGCTTTTAAAAATGACCCTCAATGAGGCCCAGCACAGTGGCTTATGCCTGAAATCCCATCACTTTGGGAGGCAGAGGTGGGAGGGTTGCTTGAGCCTAGGAGTTTGAGACCTGCCTGGCAAATAGCAAGACCTCATCTCTACAAAAAAAATAATTAGCCAGGCAGGGTGGTGCATGCCTGTAGTCCTAGCTACTCAGGATAATGAGGCAGGAGGATCGCTTGAGCTGCAGTGAGCTATGATGGTGCACTGCACTCCAGCCTGGGCGACAGAGCGAGAACTCGTCTCAGAAATAAAAACAAAAATTATGGAAAAACTGTATACCAGTGAATTGGGAAACTCAGACAAAATAAGGAATTATCTAGAAAAATTTAACTTACTAAATTAAATTAAGAAATGGAAAAACTAAATAGACGTATGCACATTAGGTCAGTTGCATCAGTAGTAAGTCTACCTAAAAAATATAAAACACACTATTTTAGGAAATTTCTATCAAACCTTTAAGAAATAGATAATCTTCTCATACAAATTGCTCTAGAGAACAGAAAAAGATGGCAAACTATCTAACTTATTTTATGAGGCTGATATCTTAAAACTATGAAGACATAATATTGAGAATTGAAAATTATAAAACAATTCCACTTATTATCCTACATTCTAAAATCTTGAAATATCAGGAATCTTGCAGTGTATATTAAAATATGTCATGACTCCGGGCTCGGTGGCTCAGCCTGTAATCCCGCGCCTTTGAGAGGCTGAGGTGAGTGGATTGCCTGAGCTCGCGGGTTCGAGACCCGCCTGGGCAACTTGGCGAGACCTCATCTCAACAATAAATAAAAAAAAATTAGCCAGGCGTGGTAGCACGCTTGTAGTTCCAGCTACTCGGAAGGCTGAGGCGGAAGGATCGCCGGAGCCCAGCAAGTCGAGGCTGCGGTGGCCAGGAGCGGCCACTGCCCTCCAGTCTGGGCGACAGAGTGAGACTCCAACTAAAAAAAAAAAAAAAAAAAAATGTCATGACTGAGTTGGAAGTATCCTAGGAATACAAGGTTTGTTTAATGAGAGAAGAACGTATTAAGAATCTGCATTATTAACAAAGTGAAAAAGAAGAAAGGAAATTGTTATTTCAATAAATGCAGAAAAACCATTTGCTAAAGCAACATTCATTAAAAATGTGTAAACTTCTCAGTCAATTTGGAATAAAAGAGACACTACTAACCTGATAAAAGGTATCTAACAAAATAACAATAATACTTAATGATGAATCATTAGAAATCAAGTACAAACTGGGTGTGGTGGCTCATGCCTGTAATCCCAGCACTTTGGGAGGGCAAGGTGAGAGGACTGCCTGAGCTCAGGGGTTCAAGACTAGCTTGGACAACTAAGCAAGACCTTGTCTCTACAATAAATCAAAAAATTAGCCAGGTGTGGTGATGCATGTCTTTAGTTCCAACTACTTGGAAGGCTGAAGTGGAAGGACCACCTGAGTCCAACAGGTCATGGCTGCAGTGGCCGTGAGTATGCCACTGCTCTCCAGCCTGGGCAACGGAGTGAGACGCCTTCTTAAAAAAAAAAAAATCAAGTACAAGACAATGGTATCTATTACCATTTTAAAAATCAGTATTGTGCTGAAGGTCTTAGCAGATTTAAACAAATAAGGAAAATAAGATATTCATTGCCTGAGCCCGCGGGTTCGAGACCCGCCTGGGTAGCGAGACCTCATCTCTACAATAAATTTAAAAAAAATCAGCCGGGCGTGGTGGCGCATGCCTGTAATTCCAGCTACTCGGAAGGCTGAGGCGGAAGGATCGCCGGAGCCCAGCAGGCCGAGGCTGCGGTGGCCGGGAGTGGCCACTGCACTCCAGTCTGGGCAACAGAGTGAGACTCCAACTCAAAAAAAAAAAAAAAAAAAAAGGAAGGACGAAACAAAACTCATTCCACTGGATGTGGATTACATGAGGAAACAATGGTTTGAGTGTCCATATAGAAAATCTACTTTCAAGCCGGGCTCGATAGCTCAGCCTGTAATCCCACGTCTTTGGGAGACTGAGGTGAGTAGATTGCCTGAGCCCGTGGGTTGAAGACCCGCCTGGGCAACTTGGCAAGACCTCATCTCTACAATAAATAAAAAATTAGTCACACCTGGAGTTCCAGCTACTTGGAAGGCTGAGGCGGAAGGATCGCCGGAGTCCAGCAGGTCGAGGCTGCGGTGGCCGGGAGCGGCCACTGCACTCCAGTCTGGGCGACAGAGTGAGACTACAACTCAAAAAAAAAAAAAAAAGACTACTTTCAAAAATTGAAACGAGAAAGCTCAGCAAAGTTGCTGGAATATAAAATCAGTATGTAGATATCAATCGTATTCCTATATATTGCCGACAAAGTTAGAAAATATAATTTAAATCAGTAACAGTAAGAAAAACTATAATTCTAAAATACATTTGTTAAGGAAATTATAAATTAAAAGCTTGTATGCTGTGTAATATCACATAATTTATACTATAATTTGTCCATTCTCTTGTTTCATGAACACTTAGGTGATTTTCAATTTTTTAAATATTGTGAACAGTGCTGCTGCAACATTTTAAATATGTAAATACAAGATCTTTTCTTAGGATGTTTCTAGAAGGAAAGCTGCTGTTTCATGGGGTATGACACATTTCCAACTTTTCTAGGTACTGCCAACTTGCTCTCCAAAGTGACTCTATCAGTTTACTCTCACCAGCAGTGTACATACATTTCTGTCACTCCATATCCTCCTTTACCCTTGATGTTGTCAGACTTTACATTTTTTTCCTTAATCTAATAGTTACAAATGGCATCTCATGGCAAATCCAAGCATGTACACTTTCTAGGTATGATGACTTTTGTTTTTATTCCCTGCTATTTCCTGAGAGCTAGAATTGTGCTGGACCTATTGTAGGCACTCAAATGTGCAGTGGATGAATGATCACTATAGTGAAGCTGAGCATCTTTGATGTTAAAGAAGAGGCTTAAGGTAGGGAAGTCAAGACTACCATTACCTCGTATTTAAAGTTTTCATCTGGATCAACAGTGTCAACTGAGGGAAAGTTGAAATCACTCTATTTAAAAGACATAGATTGTCAAAGGCAACACTGACCACCAGAACACCAGGAAAGACACTGGGCATAGGCATCCAAGATCTCAGCTCACTCTCCTTCCAACTAAGTAGGACTGCAACTTTACATATATGGGTAGATTTTTTTTTTTTGAGACAGGGTCTTGCTCTGTTGTCCAGACTGGAGTGCATCATAACTCGCCGCAGCTTGGAACTCTTGGGCTCAGTGACTCTCCCACCTCAATTTCCCATGGAGCTAGGACTACAGGTGTGTGCCACCATGCCTAGCTAATTAATTAATTTTTTTTCATTGAGACAGGTTTCACTGTGTTGTGAAGGCTGGTCTCAAACTCCTAGGCTCAAGTGATCCTCCAGCCTCAACCTCCCAAAGCACTGGGATTAGAGGTGTGAGCCATGGTGCATGGCTGATATGTAGATAGATTAATTAGCCTCCCTGATCTCAGGTATACTCTTCTTAAAACAGATGAAGACAATACCTGTTTGGAATTCTTGGGCAAAGAATACACAGTTCATGAACTGGACCTCAATACATAAATAGCAACCATCATTTAACCTCAGACACTCCACCCTGTCCTACACAAAATGTCTCATGTACAAAAACTATTCTTGTATTAGAGGTCTAGGTGAAATCTTATGCACTAGGTTGTACTGCCCTATGTCTCATCCCTAACGTCTTCCAGCACTGCCTCAAATGCAGAGCTTCCAGTAAACTGACCTTTTTGAGATGCACTCATTCTTGTCCTGCACTCTGCTTCCCACTCTGGGATTCCTTGCTGATCTGCCTATTGGCTCGCTCAACTATGAGACATGGAAGCCCTGTATGACTAAATATGAGTTACCATATCTCTTACCTATTTACTAAATAGTCACTAAATTCCCAAGGATGCTCCCGTCTTGAGCCATCCCCATAAGGAGTTCTTTGTTCTCCCACTCCACATACACTCCAGGGCTAGAAGATGGCCACAAGCTTGTGGCAGACTCAAGTTTTCTGGGGATTGAATATAAAATTTAGGCCAGGCTCAGTGGCTCAGCCTGTAATCTCAGTACTTTGGGAGGCCACGGTGAGTGGATTGCCTGAGTCCAGGGTTCGAGGCCTGCCCGGACAACCTGGTGAGACCTCGTCTCTATAATAAATCAAAATCTATTAAAATATTCAGTTCAGCCGGGCTCAGTGGCTCAGCCTGTAATCCCAGCACTTTGGGAGGCCAAGGTGAGAGGATTGCCTGAGCCCGCAGGTTCGAGACCACCCAGGCAACTTGGCGAGACCTCGTCTCTACAATAAATCAAAAATTAGCGTGCTACTTCCAGCTTCTTGGAAGGCTGAGGCAGAAGGATCGCAGGAGCCCAGCAGGTCCAGCCTACAGTGGCCAGGAGCATGCCACTGCCCTCCAGCCTGGGTGACAGAGTGAGACTACAACTCAAAAAAAAAAAAGGTTTTGTAGGCTGCTGTGCTGAAGTCGAAAAAGTACTTGGAGAGAAGAAGACATTTGACAATGTTTGGAGGTAGAGATTGTAGTTTGAATGTCTCCAAAATTCCTGAAGAGGGATTGTGTTATGAGGGCTCTGCCATCATGAACAGATTAATCCGTTCAAAGATTAAGGGATTAATGGGTTAACAAGAGAGTGGGACTGGCGACTTCTAAGAAGAGGAAGGGAGACACCTAAGCTAACCCTATTAGCCCACTTGCCATTTGATGTCCTGTGCTACCTCAGGGCTCTGCAGAGTCTCCTCCAACCCGAAGGCCCTCACCAGATGTGGCCTGAACTGTCTTGGATGTCCCACCCTCCAGAACTGTAAAAAATAAATTTTATTTCTTTACAAATTCCCCAGCTTCAGGTATTCTGTTCTATGCCACAGAAAATGGGCTGAGATAGTAGGCATAACTGTATTTCTGTGGGTGAGACTGTTAACTGTAATGAGAAGGAACTTCAGAAACAGAAAAAGAAGGAGGGATGGGAAAAGGGGACAGCATGTCAACACTTAAAGGAAGTAGGTGAAAAATCAACTCCAGGGAAATCTCCAGGATGATACTCTATTCTCACTCGCCTGGTAGCAAAAATAATGGTAAACTTCATCTTCTAGTTCTATAGTATGTTGTTCCATTATGCAATTGTTTTCCAAGTAGAAAGCTATTTGTAAGGAGAGTTTTTGTTCATTATGTCATCCTGGCAAAGATGGTCACAGGAGTTTCAGTCCTTACCACTTGGACAGAGGATCTTTGGTTTCTCAGAGACTTGAGGACCTATTGTCAAAAGAAGATAGAGAGGATCCTAAATACAAAAAGCAGAGTTTCATGATATGTTCTCTGAAAATAACTTATCACTTTTGGATAGAGTTAGACTAAACTAGGAAGTTAAAGGAATGTATTAGAACTTGTCGAATAGCTTGATATAATTGTGTACTGAACAGAATGACTCATGAGCAAGGTGTAGAGATGTTGGATTGCGTGATGATACAGCAATGTGAGATCACAGTTAAGCAAGTGAACTGAAAACGTTCTAGTTGTATTAACCTACAGGATAGTTTCTCTTGGCTTATTTTGTTCTTGGTCATTTTGACAAGGAATAATCCAAAATTTGAGCTGTAACTACACTAATAAACAGAACACATCTTCTCAGTTGAAATTGCCTTAAAATATTTTTATTGAAAAGTGACCAAGTGCACATGGCTAAAATTTAAATGGTGTGGAAACATTAAAGTGTACCTCCTTTCAATTCCTGCTTTCCTGGTCTCCCAATATATCACTTCACTTTCTTCTTGTTTGCGTGGTTCCTGAAGAGACCTGTCTCTAACGCTTCTCGTCTATAGGTAATCTGGTTTTTTCCCTCTGGCTTTATTCAGATTTTTTCTTTATCTTTGATTTTCTTTACTTTAAATAATATGTCTAGGTGTAATTTTTTTTGGCATTTATCCTGCTTTGTCAGTTCACTGAACTGTCTAGATGTGTGGTTTGGTGGGACATTAATTTGGGGCATCTCAGTCATTACTATTTCTTTTTTTTTTTTGAGTTGGAGTCTCACTCTGTTGCCCAGACTGGAGTACAGTGGCCGCTTCC
>NW_007029657.1:62553-79138 GCF_000164805.1 Carlito syrichta | reverse complement strand
CCACTCACCTCAGCCTCCCAAGGCGCGGGATTACAGGCTGAGCCACCGAGCCCAACTGTCATTACTATTTCATATGAAGATCATTTGGTTTATTTTTTTTTTCTGGTATTCTCATTAGTCTTTTTTTGTTTTTTAAGTTTGGAGGTTTCTAGTGAGATAACCTCCAACCCAGCTATTTCCTCAGTCATGTCTAGTCATCAGTCAGTTGATCTTTAGCATTGCTAATAGTTCATAAGACTTTTGTCTTTAGGCTTAGATTGTCTCTTCTTTCCTGATGTCTACTTTTCCATTACAGCTTTTACCATATTAGTTATAGTTGTGTTTTTTTTTTTTAAGATTTATTTTTCTCTTAATCCGATGATGGATTACCTTATTGTTTTATTTATTTATTCATTAAAGCAGGATTTATTAAGAGGACAGAAAAGTTCCCACAGTGGGAGGGGACCTGAGAAGTTTTAGATTCCATGTTTAATAATGTCAACATTATGGCCATGTCTGGTTCCAGTGTGTGTTCTGTCATGTCAGATTTTTTTTTTTGAGTTGGAGTCCCACTCTGTCACCCAGGCTGGAGTGCAGTGGCACACTCACGGCCACCCCAGTGTCGACCTGCTGGGCTTTGGAGATCCTTTCACCTCAGCCTTCCAAGTAACCGGAACTACAGGCATGTGCTACCACAGCAGGCTAATTTTTTTCATTTATTATAGAGACGACATCTCTCCAAGTTACCCAGGCTGATCTCCAACCTGCAGGCTCAGGTAACCTACTCGCCTCGGCCTCCCCAAGTACTGGGATTACAGGCTGAGCCACCAAGCCTGGCCTCATGTCAGATTTTATATATCTGGTATGCCTTGTAATTTTTGGTTAAAAGGTACTTCTCAAAAATGTGTCTTTAGTAATGTGGTAAGCTGTGGAGGAAGGGAAAGCATTCACCATCCTACAATTAACATAGAACTATGATTAGGCCTCAGTCTTTTAGTGAGCTTGTATCTCTGCACTGAACTTCAGACCTTCCCCACCTCCCTTTTAGGTGGGATAGAGTGGCTAGAGTGAATCAGTATGGTGTATTTTTTCTTCTATGTGGAAGACTTACAGTGCAGTATTTTTCTTCCCCTAGGCTAGTTGTTAGGCTGATAAAAACCCTAGGAGGTTAGGCTATGGTTAGACAGTTTCTCCTGAGGCCATACTTCTTTAGGAAGAGCAGAAAGCCCTGCTTACTGAAAAATGGTCCTTTTCCCGTCCTGCAAAGATTTCTATTCGGGTAAGTGAGTCTGTATGCCCATGTCTGTACAATTTTAGGGGCAGCAGTTTGCCCTGTAACCTTACTTCTCTAGTGGATCTAAGGTCTATATTTTTCAGTTCAGCATTTTACTTGTTAGGACACTGCAGGGTAGGGTGTTCAAAGCACCTTAGATGCCATACTGCATTCTGGAAGTTTCTGCCTCCTTTTTGACAAGATAATTGGACATGCTGCATACTGTGCTACACAATTAAAATGTGAAGGCAAAGAATGCATTTTTTAAAAATAGAGACAGTCTCGCTGTGTTGCCCAGTCTGGTCTCAAACTCATGACCTCAAATGAGCCTCTTACCTCAGCCTCCTCTGTAGTTGGAACTATAGGTGTTCATCACCACACCCAGGTAATTTAAAACAATTTTTTTATGGAGACAGGGCCTTGTTATGCTGCCCTAGCTGGTCTCAAATTCCTGGCTTCAAACAATTCTCTCACCTTGCCTCCAAAGTATTGGGATTGTACTTGTGAGCCACCACACCTGACTAATACATTCTTAATACTCTGGTTTTAAATAAATATTTAGCTTTGCTTTGCTTTTGTTTCCTCCTTTATAAAAAGCGGAAAGCTGGGCACATTAGCTCACCTCTGTACTCCCAGCTGCTCAGGAGGCTGAGACCAGGATTCCAATACTAGCATATACAACATAGTGAGAACCCATTTCTAAAAATAAGTAGCTGGGCATGGTAGTTCCAGCTACTTGGAAGGCTGAGGTAGAGGATTGCTTAAGCCTAGGAATATGAGGCTGCAGGGAGGTATGATCACACCACTTCACTCTAGCATGGGCAACAAAGTGAGGCCCTAGCTCTTTAACAACAACAAAAAAGAGCTGAACTAGGTTTTGACAACAGTTGGCAAAGATGGGGAGGGAGAGCATCCTAGAAGAGGGAAGAGCATGAAAGAACTTGGAATTTGGAGAATCCCAGGTATAGCAGGAGCCTAGGGCATTAGTGGCATAAAAATGAAATGATACAGAGAGAAACCAGAAAATGAGAGGCCTTATGACATCCCAAGCAACGAGGTGATTGTTCCATTCCCTGACAGGCAGTGATGGGCCATTCAAATACTATACCTGGGATGAGGCAACAAAGTTGCCTCAGAAAAGTTATTTTGGAATCTGTGGACTATGAAGTTAGGAGATATGGCAGGGAGATCAGATGAGAGAGGAGTAATTCAGGTTAAAAAAAAAAAGAGGACTTTAAGTGCTTTTTATTGGTAACAGAAAAGGGAACAATATCAAAAGAGTAGACTTGATAGTTTTTGATAATTAGGCAAGGGAGAAAAAAAAACCTTAACATGTATGTTTTTACTATGGTTGACTGGATTGTGAAGGATTATAGAGGAAGGAACTGCCTACTAATGCATTTTGTTCTGTTATCTTTTTTTTTTTTTTGAGTTGGAGTCTCACTCTGTCACCCAGGTTAGAGTGCAGTGGCACACTCATGACCACTCCAGCATCAACCTGCTGAGCTGCAGCGATCCTTCCCCCTCAGCTTTCCAAGTAGCCGCAGCTACAGGCATGCACTACCATACCCAGCTATTTTTTTATTTATTGTAGAGATGAGGTCTCACCAAGTTGCCCAGACTGGTCTCGAACGCACGGGCTCAGGCAATCCACTCCCCTCAGCCTTCCAAAGTACTGGGATTACAGGCTGAGCCACTGAGCCCATCTTTTTTTTTAAATTAAGTTGGAGTCTCACTCTGTCACCATGGCTGGAGTGCAGTGACATACTCACAGCCACCCTAGCATTGACCTGCTGGGCTCCAGTGATCCTTCTGCCTCAGCCTTCCAAGTATCTGGATCTACAGGCACGTGCTACAACCATGCCTGGCTAATTTTTTGGTTTATAATAGAGATGAGGTCTCGCCAAGTTGCCCAGGCTGGTCTTGAACCCTCAGGCTCAGACAGTCCACTTGCCTTGGCCTCCCAAAGTGCTAGGATTACAGGCTGAGCTACTGAGCCCAGCCTGTTCTACTATCTTAAACAGCACAACATGAATAGGGGGCTACTTTTTTGGAAGTTAACTGTCTGTAATTTCGTGAAAATCATTGGCTTCTAAAGTTTTAAGCCATTGTAGAACTCAAAGCTTAGGCTTATTTTTTAACTTTTGCTTTCTATCCTCCTTTCTTTCAATAAAGGAAAAAATCCCAAATACCTATTAGCATATATTCCAGATGCAAGATCTTTTGCTACACTCATCAACACTGGAATTCATTTCATAAGACAAAACCCAGGCAATTGAGTAAATTCTGCTGTGAACAATGATTTGAATGCAACTATGCCTTCATTTGTATAATCAATAGTATCTTTTATCATACCTTCCTCTGTCATTTGGATGGATCCTATTTTGCAAAATATTTTCCAAATATGTGTCATGGGAAGAGACAAAAATGTGTCTGGAGGAATTGGAACCATTGTAGTGATTACCCCTATTGAGTGGAAATATGGGAAAGTGTAGGCATGTGTGTGAATAGCAATAAGCAATGGGTTTAGAAAGACTTTTAAATGCAAAGACCTTTTGTTCCCCTTTTCTCTGTAATGTGTAATTCTGACTTTAGTATCAGGTAGTGGCAGGTTTTAGGGAATAATCTCATAGCTATTCTTTTCGTCATTCAAGTTAATCTCCATGCCAGCACCTGATTGAAAGTTGTCTCTTAGTTTCCTAGAACTTGAATTAGACATCTTGGCACTATGACCACTATGAATTAGTATGTTCTTGGTCTCTTTTATAAACAGTCACTGTAAGTATGGGAGATATTAATATGAAAATTCGCTGGTGTGCCCTGGGCACCAGTCTATCACAAAAGATATCTACTAGGCCAGACTTGGTGGCTCACACCTGTAATCCCAGCACTGTGGGAGGCTGAGGTGAGAGGATTGCCTGAACTCACGGGTTTGAGTCCAGCCTGGGCAACTTGGTGAGACCTCATCTCTACAATAAATAAAAAAATTAGCTGGACGTGGTGGCATGTGCCTGTAGTTCCAGGTACTTAGAAGACTGAGGCAGAGGGATCGCCTGAGCCCAGCAGTTCGAGGCTGTGGTAGCTGTGAGCCTACCACTGCACACCAGCCTGGGCAACAGAGTGAGACACTGACTCAAAAAAAAAAAAAAAAATGTCTATTTTAGTGCTGAAGAAGGGTTCTGTGGATTTCAGTGTTCCAGTTATTAACACTTTATTTATTGAATCCTGGGGCTATCCATGGAGGAACTGGATAGCCTTAATTACCAACTGGACTGAAATTAAGTGTATTTTAACCACTGGTGTAGCCATACTGATTTGGCCATATGGTGTATACTGGATGAATATTGGTACAGGCTGCAGGAGTTATTAAACAGGTAACTCACTTGTATTCTCTTTTTAGGTTTCATAAGTGTAAGTCTGTGTTTTCCATAACCACTGGTGCTCAGGAAGTATCCTGTCTTTCTGGTACCACGGTCGCTTGCCTACCACCGAAGACCTGTATGCCCAATGTTTTATACTATACAGTTTCAACACTGTAATGGCTTTGGAGAAAGAAAGAAAACCAAAGAGACTCAAACTGATTTTGAGCAGGCTGGTGAATACATAAGTAATAAACAAGAGATTCATGCAGAAGCCAACAGCTGTGATATAGCTGGTATGACCAGTGACCCTAGTACTGCTTTTGACATAGAAACTGACAACACTTCTGATAAATCAGATGGAGTTTTATCTTTTGTTGCACAAGAGGTGACTTCATCGTAAGATCCCCTCTAATAACACTCTGTATAGAAGGAAGCTATGCCTCTGAGAAAGAGCGAGAATAGAACAGGGCAGTGGGTCCCCTGCAGGACAGTTATGAAGACTTTTAAGGAAAGCATCTGTGTGACCTGCCCTACAGTAAAGGCCTGCCACAAAAATGTGGCACAGTATAATCTGATTTTAGAGTTCCTATGAAAGTAGAGGTGTGCTCTACCACCCCCCTGAGGGTAAAGATGACACTACAGAGATGAGCAGAAAGCTGCTAGGGTTTCATGGCAGTGCCTTAAAGTTATGGGAGACGAGAACTTTTGATCAGATGCTGGCATGGGTGATGAAAAGAATAACTATGAGGTTATTCCCTAAAACCTACCACCACCAGGTACTAAAGCCAGAGATGAAGTTCAGTTGGTTGAAAGCCAGAATAGCCTGATGTCAAAAGTGTGCACATCTCCTAATGTCAAGAAGCTCCAGTAGGAGAGCCAACTCTCCTTCAGCTGAAGACCTGAACCTATAGTTAATACTCAGAAGCACCTCAGTGAGGGGAAAAGTTCAGGCGTCCCCCAAACAAACACTTTGAATATGAGGAGCCCAATATAGGTCAGCACAACTCAGATGAGGAGGAATAATTGTTAAGCCCCCTTCCACTTGGAGAGAAGGTTATGCACTTCCCTTTACTAGGGCCATGAAAAAAAGTCAATGAAATGATCCAGTGGGACGTGAGCGAGGCTGAGAAGGTACATGTAATAGGACCTGTGTGTTCATAAGAATAGGGATATGAAGAGGGTGATAAAGATGGAGAGCCTTATGAAGATGAAATTCATGAAGATGAGGGATCCAATATAGAATACCACAACACAGATGAGGAATAAGCAATTCATAAGCTCCCCTCTACTTTAAGAAAATGGTTCCCAGCCAGGCTCAATGGCTCAGCCTGTAATCCCCCGCTTTTGGGAGGCTGAGGTGAGTGGATTGCCTGAGCTCGTGGGTTCAAGACCCGCCTGGCCAACTTGGCAAGACCTCATCTCTACAATAAATCAAAAATTAGCCAGGCGTGGTAGTGCGCCCCTGTAGTTCCAGTTACTTGGAAGGCTGAGGTGGAAGGATCGCCAGAGCCCAGCAGGTCGAAGCTGCAGTGGCCGGAAGCGGCCACTGCACTCCAGTCTGGGCGACAGAGTGAGACTCCAACTCAAAAAAAAAAAAAAAAGAAAATTGTTCCCAATTCCCATCATTAGGACAGTCTTAATTTTTTGTTGTTATAGAGAAATTATTTGCTAGGTGTGGTGGCTCATGCCTGTAATCCCAGCACTTTGGGAGGCCGAGTCGGAGAATTGCTTAAACCCAGGAGTTTGAGACTAGCCTAGGCAACATAGAAAAACCTCTGCAAAAAAATAAAAATATTAGCCAGGCATGGCATGTACCTTGTAGTCCCAGCTACTTAGGTTGCATTGGAAGGATCCCCAAAGCCCAGGAGGCTAAGGGTATGCCGAGCTGTGATCTTGCCACAGCACTCCAGTCTGGGTGACAGAGTGAGACCCCGACTCAAAAACAAAAAAATACTACAGACTGGGTAGTTTATAAAAAAAAGAGATTTAGTTGGACATGGTGGCACACACCTGTATTTCTAGCACTTGGATGGCTGAGGCAGGAGGATCATTTGAGGCCAGGAGTTCGAGACCAGCCTGGGCAGCATAGTGAGACCCCCATCTCTAATACATAAATAAATACAATTGTAAGAGGTTCATTTGGCTCATGTTTCTGCAGACTGTAGAAGCATAGTACTAGCATTTGCTTTTGGTTAGGGCCTCATATTGCTTCTACTTATGGTGGAAAGCAAATGGGAGCTGGTATGTGTCACATGGTGAGAGAAGGAGCAAGAAAGAGGGAAAGAGGTGCCAGGCTCTTTTTAACAATCAGTTCTTGTCGGAACTAAGAGTGAGAGCCCCCTCACCACAGTGGCACCAACACATTCATGAGGAATCCGCCTCATGACCCAAATACCTCCCACCAAGCCCCACTCCAACATTGGGGATCAGATATCCAAACTGTATCAAAGGCCATGGAAAATACTAGAGTTGATTAAATGATCCAGTGTGATTTGAGCTGTACCTAGAAGCCACATCTAATAGGATGTGTGACACATGAGGGATATGAGTCAGCCTATGGAAGAAACAAAGGAAAGAAGGGTGGCTAGGCTAAATATGATATAGCAATCCCATGGATCAAGAAGCAACAGGTCCCATGGGACCTCTGTGCCTATGGGGATCTGAAGCGGGCGGTGGAGATGAAGAGGGTGTGAAGATGAGCCCTACAAAGATGAGGAGCCTGATGTCGCTGACTTGTGCCATCTGAATGGAGAGCATGAGGTAGATGTTGAAGAGATAATGGCGAATGATATTATCTCCCCTGAGAAAATCTATCCTCTGCCTGCCCCCCTCCCATCCCCTGGTCTAGTCCATGAAAGAAAAAGTAATCTCATATGATGGGAACGCCACTGAGAAGGACCATTTTTGACACCACCTCAGCAGTTACCCTTGACCGAAGAAGAAAGTCATTGCTGAAGAGTCTCGTCACTGTGGCCACATAGAAGAATAAAAAGGCCTCAGATGAAAAGGCAATCAGGAGTACAAATCACAGTGTAGATGAAGAATTGATCATGACATTAAATGGAGGAGGCCAATAGTAAGTAACTTCAAAAACCATGAAGATTAAAAAGACTGAAAGGCAAAAAGCTTCGTGCTTTTGTCATCTTCCCAAATCAAAAGAAGTCTATATGTTAAGGAAGAATGCCTTGTCAAACATGTGTCCTGAGAATTTCAGAGATTGTGAGATAGAAGGGGAAACTGAAGATGTTGTGTAGGAGATAGTATGCTGTTTAAAAGTTAGAGCACAGGGCACTTCGCAGGTTCTTCCTTCCCAAAGGCAAGTTATTATGAGATTGGCAGGGTGCTAAACTGAAAGTCTCTTGAGAGCGCCGCCTCTACCAAATACCTCAGCAGGTATTGCTCACCAGGGGCTGAAAAGATGAGCAAGTCAAAGCTAGGTGCCTATGAGAGCATCGCCACAGCGGTGAAGGTAAAGGAGGGCTGTGAAGCCACACATGGCAGGCTCCAGAAGGAACCTACCATGGCCAAGCAGAAGGAATTGCGTTCTGAGACAGTCTCAAATCAGTGGAATGTACATTACTAAATCTCCTATTTGGTTTACAAATTCTATATAGGGGCCTGGATGGGAAGGCAGCCTGTAACTTTCTTAGTTTTGCAGTTATGTGCTTCCTTTTGTCGTAGCTGCCTATAACTGCAACTGTCATACAAAATCCCTTCTAGGGAACTGTAATGCATTTGAGACCAAGGCCTGAAGTAGAGGATGATGTAGTGTTGCATGGTGGTAAATAAATGTTAGGTTCAGGTATTCAGAAAAGGAGAGATGGATGTAGACATAACTGATGTGGCTGAGAATGGGCAGCCCATGTGGAGGCAGGGATATTGCTGTGGATTTTGGAGCTGCAGTTTGAGGGGAAAGGATGAGGAAATTTGGAGTGGAAATGCAATCTGCAACATGAACAGGTCAAGTGTGTTTTTGGAATTCAGACTGAGACCTTTCTTCCAGAAGGGAGACTTACGATGCACTGAAGAAGACAGCAGGGCACAGTGGCTCTCACCTGTAATCCTAGGAGGCCAAGGTGAGAGGATTGCCTGAGCCCAGGGGTTTGAGACCAACCTGGACAACTTGGCGAGACCTCATCTCTACAATAAATCAAAAATTAGTTGGGCACAGTGACACTTGCCAGTAGTTGCAGTTACTTGGAAGGCTGAGGCAGAAGGATTGCCTGAGCCTAGTGGGCCAAGGCTGTGATGACCGTAAGTGTGCCACTGCACCCCAGTCTGGGCGACAGAGTGAGACTCTTACTCAAAAAATAAATAAATAAATAAATGGGTGAAGCAGAATGAGGCCAAAGTAGATTTTCCTTTCATTTCTATATATTTTTATCCTGTAAGTGACAAGTTGCCAATACAGATTGAGTACAGAAATGCTTATATACCTTGAAACCTTATATGGACAATCATTGAATTAATTGGCTAGGAGGTACAGAGGGTCCTAACTCACATGGGAGTTGAAGTTGGAGAATTACAGAAGAATGGTCAACAAAATTCTTTTTTTTTTTTTTTTTTTTTTAAGTAGGAGTCTTACTTTGTCACCCAGACTGGAATGCAGTGGCATACTCATGGCACCTATGGCCCCCACAGCCTCCACCTCCTGGGCTCAGGTGATCCTTCTGCCTCAGTCTTCCAAGTAGCTGGAACCACAGGTGCACACCACTATGCCTGGCTAATTTTTATTTATTTTAGAGACAAGACAAGAGTTCCAACCCCCAATATATATGTGAAGATAGGGCCTTTAAGGAAGTGATGAAGGTTAAATGAGGTAATAAGGGAGTAGCCCCAGTTAGCAGAACTTGTGTCCCTATAAAAGAGGAAGAGACACCGGAAATGGTGCTCTCAATGTGTGGGCAGAGGCAAGGCCATGTGAATGCAAAGGGAGAAGGCTGCTGTCTCCAAGCCAGGAAGAGACCCCTCTCAAGAAACCAATCTGCCAGCACCTAGATGTATGATTCGCAGCCTCCAGAACTGTGAGAAATAAATTTCTATTGCTTACGCCACCTTGTTTGTGGCATTTTGCTGTGGGAGCCCAAGCATACAATATAATGGGTATGAGCTAGAGTATAGTGGATAAGGAGGGAACATGAACTAAGTAAGGAAACACAGCCAGTATGGGCAACTCTTTGAAGCAACTTTCATGGAAATGTCTCATGGGACATTTGGTAATATCCAGCCTCATTCTTTGTGTGTGTTTCATATTATAAACTACTTTATTGACATAATTGACATATAGGAAGCTGTACATGTTTAATGTAACCACCTTAATGAATTTGGAGATAAGTATATACCTATTAAACCATCACCATAATTGATGTCATGATTCTATCCATCATCTTCAAAAGTTTCCTCCCGCCCTCTTTATTATTTATGTTTGTGATAAGAGTACTTAATATAAAATTTAGCTTATGGGCCAGGCACCGTGACTCAAGCCTATAATCCCAACCCTTTGGGAGGCCGAGGTAAGGGAATTGCCTAACCCTGGACAACTTGATGAGACCTCATCTCCACAATAAATTTAAAAATTAGCCAGGCATGGTAGCACACGCCTGTAGTTCTGGCTATTTGGAAGGCTGAGGCAGAAGGATCACCTGAGCCCAGCAGGTCATCAGTGGGGTGGCTGTGAGCATGCCACTGCACTCCAGCCTGGGTGACAGAGTGAGACTCTGACTTAAAAAAATAAAAATCTACCTCATTTATTCTGTGTGTGTATTTGTTTGAGATAACACGTTTTTTTTTTTGAGAAAGTAGGATTTATTGAGAGGACAGAAAAGCTCCCAGAGCAGAAGGGGACCTGAGGGGATTGCCCGAGATAACATTTAACACAAGATCTACCCCCTTGGCACATTTTACAGTATACAATACAGGATGGTTAACGATAGCCACTACGCTGTGCAGTAGGACCTACTCATCTTGTGTAATGAACACTTTGAACTTTCTGACAGTTTCAGCTTGTTTTCTGTTGCTATAACAGAATACCAAAGGCTGAGTAATTGTGAAATATGGAAATTTGTTTGACTTAGCATTCTGAAGGCTAGGAAGTACAAGAGCATGGTGCTGGCATCTGGTGAGGGTCATCCTGTGGCCACAGGGAGGAAGGCAGAAAGGAACGTGAACAAGAGAGCTGAGCACACACAAGACAGGGCTGCTTTTATAACACGCCCATCGGAGCTAACATCCACTCCCAAGATAACAGCCATCCATTTATGAAGACAGAACCCTCATGGCATAATCATCTCCTTAAGGCCCCATTTCTTAATATTGTTGCATTGGGAATTAAGTTTCCAACACATGAATTTTGGGGGACATATTTGAACCATGGCATTGACTAATAGCTCCCTGTTTCCCCCTCTGTTCGTCCCCTGGCAACTACCATTCCACTCTTTACTTCTAAGAGGTTGACTATTTTAGATTAATCATGTAAGTTGTATCACGTAGTTTTTTGTGTGTGTCTGACTTATTTCACTTTGTATAATGTTCTCTAGTCATGGAAAATGAAGTAAATACTGCCATGTTGTCCGAAATGGCAGGATTTGCTTCTTTATTAAGGTGAAGTATGGTCCATTATATAAGGGTAAAGCACATCATTTTCCATTTGTTCATCAGCGGACTTGTTGGTTGCTTCCATGTCTTGGCTATTGTGAATAAAGCTGCACTGAACCTATGAGTGCAGATATCTCTTCAAGACAGATTTTAATTCCTTTGGATATATACCCAGAAGTTGGATTTCTGGATCATGTTGTTTTTATTTTTTGAGAAACTTCCATACTGTTTTCTGCAGTGGCTACACCACTTCACTTTCCCATCAACAGTATACAAGGGTACTTTTCCCCACACGTGTTATATTTTCGGTTTTGTTTTTAAATAATTAATCCTAACAGGTATCAGGTGATACTTCCTTATGTATTTGATTGGCATTTGCTATGATTAGTGTTGAGCACTTTTTCATTTATCTGTTGATCATTCTTCTTTGGAAAAAAAAGTGTTTACTTCCTTTGCCTATTTTTAAACAAGTTATTTGATTTGTTTGCTATTAAGTTGTAGAACTTATATACTTTAGATATTAACCCCTGATTAGATATGTGGTTGATAAATATTTTCTCCTATGTTTTGCTTTTTCATTTTGTTGGTTTCCTTTACTGTGCAGAAACTTTTTAGTTTGATGTAATCCTACTTGTCTATTGTTTCTTTTGTTACCTGAGCCTTTCAGTGTGATATATAAGAAGTTACTGCCAAGGCCAATGTGAAGAAGTCTTTTCCCTGTTTTTTCCTAGGAGTTTTATGGTTTCAGGTCCTAACATGTAAGTCTCTAATCCATTTTTTGCATGAATTTTTTGTGCATAGTGTAAGAGAAGGGTCCAGTTTTAGTCTTCTGCATGTGGATACACAAAGACATTTTTGGATGTTACCCCTGAAGGATATGTTAGTAGCATCAAGTGGATAGAGACCAGGGATGCTTAAAAATATCCTACAGGTCCGGGCTCAGTGGCTCAGCCTATAATCCCAGTACTTTGGGAGGCCGAGACAAGTGGATTGCCTGAGCCCATGGGTTTGAGATCACCCTGGGCTACTTGGCGAGACCTCGTCTCTACAATAAATTTTAAAAATTAGCCTGGCTTGGTAGCGCGTTTTTGTAGTTCCGGCTACTTGGAAGGCTGAGGCAGAAAGCTCACTGGAGCCCAGCAGGTTGACTCTGGGGTGTCCACTGCACTCCAGCCTGGGCGATGAAGTGAGACTCGAACTCACACACACACACACACACACACACACACACACACACACACACACACACACACACACACATATCCTACAGTGCAGAGAATTAAACCCACCACTGAAAATCATCTTATCCCTTAAATAAGACCAATGTCGACAAACACTGCTGTAAAGGAGAGGAAAGAGCTAGATGGGGGTATAAGTTCAGGGGAGGATTTAAGATAATCTTGATCTTGTTTAAATTTTGCTGTGAAGAGAACTGGACCACTTTATGCACTTTTAGAGAGTGGGTAAATTGGTGCAGGCTGTTTTGGAAGGTAATTTGGCAGTGTCTATGAAAATTAAAATAATTTCATTATCAGGGAACTATGCTTTGAAATACTTGTACATATTCACTAAGACATTTACTCAAGGGTTTTCTTTTCAGCCTTATTTGTAGGAATTACAAAAAGAAAACAACTAAATTGTGACAAATAGTGTAATGGTTAAATTAATCGTGGCCCATTCAAACCAAGGAATTTTGTAGTCATTTGAAGGTTATAGGGAACGAGCAGGAAGATTGCTAAGATACAGTGACTGAAATGAAATCACAGAACGATATTCCTATGTTTGTCAGTTATGCAAAACACAAGAAACCGGTGTCTGAATGTCTACTAGTGCATTTTTTTTTTTTGAGTCAGAGTCTCACTCTGTTGTACAGGCTGGAGTGCAGTGGCACACTCATGGCCACTGCAGCCTCGACCTGCTGGGCTCAGGTGATCTTTCTGCCTCAGCCCTCCAAGTAGCTGGTACTACAGGTATGTGCTACCACACCTGGTTTATTTTTTGATTTATTGTAGAGACAAAATCTCACCAAGTTATTCAGGCTGGTCTCGAAACCCTGGACCCAGGGAATCCTCTTGCCTCAGCCTCCCAAAGTGCTGGGATTACAGGTTTGAGCCACCAAGCCTGGGCTTGCTAGTGCATTTTGATAAGGGTCTGGAAGGCTATAATGTAAGCATCATAAGTAGACTCTCCTTTCTCTTTTTATGCTACAGTAACTTGGAACTGTGAACTCTTTATGGACGTGCATTACTTGTATAATTTTAAAACACAATGCTGATGGCAAGATAGCAGTATAAAAGAAAGAATTTGAAGACATGAGTGCAATGGGATAAAGAAAGGAGGAGGCTCCCTTAGCTAGTAGGATTAGATGATAATTGAGGGACAAATAGTAGCAGGAGCAGCTAACGTCCATTTAGCAATTGAAATGTGCCAAACTCTGTTTTTTGGGTTTTTTTTGAGTTGGAGTCTCACTCTGTCACCCAGACTGAAGTGCAGTGGCCGCTCCTGGCCACAGCAGCCTCGATCTGCTGGGCTCCGGCTATCCTTCTGCCTCAGCCTTCCAAATAGCTGGAATTACAGGCACGCGCTACCACACCTGGCTAATTTTTTGATTTATTGTAGAGATGAGGTCTTGCCAAGTTGCCTAGGCGGGTCTCGAACCCGCGGGCTCAGGCAATCCACTCACCTCAGCCTCCCAAAGCGCGGGATTACAGGCTCAGCCACCGAGCCCGGCTCAAACTCTGCTTTAAATGCTTTACAAACATCAAGTCACTGCATTCTCACTATGAGGTAAATATTATCAGCCAAGGAAATGGAGACACAGAGAGGCCAAGCAACTTCATAGCTAGCAAAGGCACAGCCGGGCCTCATACCCAAGTGGTCTGGATCCTGGGTCAATGATCTAGTCATAGCCCGCTATTGCCGGCTGATGGAGGGGTTCATAGCACAGATGGAGGATTGGTCTGAATGGATGAGGGAAGCCTAATTACATTTCTTTATCAGCTTTCTATTGTTTCGTTAACACTACCACAAACTTAAGAGCCCCAAACAACCAGCATTGACTATCTCACACTTCTATAGGTCAGAAGTCTGGGCAGGCTCCACTGGGTTCTCTAGGATTTAGCACCTCACAAACCCAAAACAAAGGTGTCAGCAGGGTTGGGCTTTCATCTGGACACTCTGGGAAAAAATGTGCTTCTAAAAGCATTGAGGTTGGCATCATTCAATTCCTTTCAGTTGTAGGACTGAGGTCCCTGTTTCTTTGCTGGCTGTTGTCCAAGGACCTCTAATCAGAGTCAGCTGCATCCTTCACCATGTGGCCCTTTCATCTTTAAATTAAATAATAATGTGGAATCTTTCAGAGGCTTGGAATTTCTCTGACTTCATCTTTGGTTACCAGCCAAAGCAACTCAGGAGTTTGAAAGAGCTCTTGTGATTTGGTTAGTAACACCCAGATCATCTCCCTTTCCTTGTGCTTGTAATATAATCTAACCATGGGAACAAGCTCCATCCCACCAACAGTCCTGAAGAAGAGGCCAAGAAATCATGGGGCTATTTTAGAATTCTGTCTACCACAACCATGACAACAGGTTGGTAGGATGTCTTGGTGGCACATAGGCTAAGGGCTTATATTGTCTTCTGGATAGGAGTAGAAAATGTGAAACCTGAGGATGTCTGAGAACTAAGAAGATTTAAACAGGTTTTTGGCACTCAGTTCTCGTTTGGGTTTAGAGATTAATTTGTAGGAGCTTTGATCTACATGGCTATGTGATTTACTCCAGCAGTATAAGTGAAGAGGAAGATTTTTGGTTGAAGTTCTCCTGGGAAAGCTGGGTAAAAGGATCACAGGTCAGGGAAGATCACAGGCTGAAGTGAAGTTCCCTGGAATCTAGGCCAGAAATAGAAGATAGAGAAAAAACCACTGAGGGAGAAGGGACAATTAACTTTCAAGGGCTGTTGCGTATGTATAGCCAGACTCCACTTACGCAGGACTGGAAGAAGGCTTCCACAAGAGGTGAGATCTAGAGCCCTGGTTCTCCAAGTAGAGTCCCCACACCAACAGTATTAGCATAATTTGGGAACTTTTTTTCTTTTTTTTTTTTTTTTTTTGAGTTGAAGTCTCACTGTCACCCAAGCTGGAGCCCAGTGGCACACTCATGGCCACTGCAGCCTCGACTTACTGGGCTTAGGCGATCCTTCTACCTAAGCCTTCCAAGTAGCTGGAACCACAGACAAGTACCACCATGCCCATACCCAGCTAATTTTTTTATTCCATTGTAGAGACAAGGTCTTCCTAAGTTGCCCATGCTGGTGCCTGGACTAAGGCAGTCCTCTGGCCTCAGCCTCCCAAAGTGCTGGGATTGCAGGCATGAGCCACCATTCTTGGTTCATTTGGGAACTTATTGGCAAGGCAGATTCCCAGGACCACTCCAGAAATAGTGAATCAAAATCCCTGGAAGTTTGTGAGTGGAACACAGGAATCTGTGTCTTGACAAGGACTCTAGTTAATTTGATGCCTCAAAGGTTTGAGAATCATGGATGTAGACTTTCATGTTGAGAAACATGGATGTAGACTCTTTCATGTTCTTCTATTTCTGGCCTAAATTCCAGGGAACTTCACTTCAGCCTGTGATCTCCCCTGACCTGTGATCCTTTTACCCAGTTTTCCCAGGAGAACTTCAACCAAAAATCTTCCTCTTCACTTATACTGCTGGAGATAAATCACATAGCCATGTAGAATGCTTTTATTCCAAGCACAGGGGTTCGAGACCAGCCCGGGCAACTTGGCGAGACCTCGTCTCTACAATAAATCAAAAAATTAGCTGGGTATGGTAGTGGATGCCTGTAGTTCTACCTACTTGGAAGGCTAAGGCAGGATTGCCTGAGCCCAGCAAGTCGAGGCTGTAGTGGTGTGAGCGTGCCACTGTACTCCAGCCTGGGTAACAGAGTAAGGCTCTAACTCAAAAAAAAAAATTGCTTTTTATCATGAATAGGATTACAGAGGGCCAGTAACAAATTTCTGGAAGAACAGGACAGGGACAGGCTGTAACTGAGTAGGAAATATCGAGATATATGGTAGGGGACAGATGGCCTATGTCCTGAATGCTGACAAAGGGTAACAAGGAAAAGTGTAAGGTATGACTGAATCCACTGGCCTTATGGTATTTAGCAACAACACATCCTGGCCACTCCAGTCTCAAGAGGTTGTGCTCCAGGGGTGCTACTCTGAGACCATGCACAGGAGCATTCACTGAAGGGTCGGTCTGGGCCTGGTCTGGCTGTTTTTTATAAAGGGGTGAATCCAAAACCCAGGAAGAGCCGGGCTCGGTGGCTCAGCCTGTAATCCTGTGCCTTTGGGAGGCTGAGGTGAGTGGATTGC
>NW_007029657.1:47530-62533 GCF_000164805.1 Carlito syrichta | reverse complement strand
CACTGCACTCCAGTCTGGGTGACAGAGTGAGACTCCAACTCAAAAAAAAAAAAAAACCCAGGAAGAGTGGCAGAAAATGGGAGTATGAGCTTCTGGGATCCTGACTGAGTGCTGAGAGCAACAGACCTGTGCTGGATACGGAGGGACACACTTGCCTGTGAGCAAGGTCTGGCTTCACTTAGGCCCAGCAAAGAATAGAATCCCTGTCCTCTAGTTGCAGATCCCACCCAGACCTCCTGACATACCTCTGCTGTGGCCTAAGCTAAGCTCCAGGAACACAGGTGGCTGTGGTCAGGCCACAGAAAGAAGAAAGGGAAGGATGTATTTTGGGATACGGTACCTGGTCCAGTATGCTAAATCCCCTATAAACTTTCACAGAGTCAATCACTGTGAAAATCATGGGACTCTGGCAGTGAAAAGCAAGTTCAATAGAGGGTAGCCACACAAGATTCTTTATTGTCAGTTGTAAGAACTTCCCCTGCAAATCAACAAATCCCATCAGATGAATATGAATGCATACTTTTTATATAGCACCTAGGCCAAATGGACTTGATATTGAAAAACAGCAGATCATGCATCTGTGATTTCAGCCAGCCGTGGGTGGAACATACTTGAAAAAATGAATGAATGGTTGTGTGTGTACTGAACATGTACAGACTTTTTTTTCTTGTTATTATTTCCTATATAAAATGTATTTCCTAAACTCTCCACATGGTATTAGGTATTAGAGAAAACTAGAGATATGCTCAGGTAAAATGCAAATACTATGCCACTAAGGGACTTGAATATCTGTGGTGTTTTGTATCTCCAGAAAGCTGAAGAGATGGTACTAAGTTTCTTACTGTTTAGTTTAAAATGTACCAATGTGTAGATGAATATGTAAAGCGTCTGTGTAACAAAAGCCATATTTGTTTGTGGTATTTAAACTATCTCTGGATGAGTTCACAAGAAACAGGTACCATTTGTAGCCTTTGGAGAACAGAGCTGGGGTAGAAAGGAAGAATTTCATGATCAAACCTTCTGTTCCTTTGAGAAATTTGGACCACATGCATGTATTATTCACCAGTAAATAAATAAACTCCATTTAAAAAAATAAATAACGAGCTTTTATTATCATCAACAACAGAGAAAACTCCAGCCTGAAGTCTGTGGGAACTGAGTTGCCCCCCTGTGTAGGGCACAAGTTGTGCGGAGCCTGGAAGACCTTCCTCAGAGGTACCCTTAGTCCTGCCACCCTGCAGGGGGCTGTTTCACAGGAATCATAAACTCATGCGACCAGCAGGGAGGAGGACACTGAATAAGCTTTCCTGCCTGAAATCAGCCGCTGTCAGAACAAGCACCCGCGTAGAGACAACACACTCTCCTGTGGGTCACATCTTCATGGAAAGGTGGGGGGAACTCACAGCTGTGACCCCACATTTCCTCCTCTCTTGGTATCTCTCCATCCTAGTACTCTCTCCGATGGCATCTTCCTCTGTTCTTGGTCACAGTGTTTGATTCTTGAGAAGGGGATGTTGAATAAGTCAAGTCCTGTCACTCTGAATCAGAACTCTCATTTGACTTGGAAGACTTGTGCTTCCGCTTCTTCTTTTTTCTCTTTTCTTTCTTCCTTTTCTTGTGCCTTTCTTTCTTTCTCCTTTTCTTGTGTTTCTCTTTACAATCTGAGGAACTGGAGCTGCTCCCATCTTCATCTGAGGTGGAATCCTCCAGTAACTGTTTTAACTGCTGTATCCTAAAACATACAAGATTGATCCAAGAACCATGACTTTTAGCTTTAACTTAAAAGGATTTTTAAGATAAAGATATTATTTAAAAACAGAACATGAAGGAGGTATGAATAAACATGTCACAAAGAGAGTACTTGTTTTTATTTTTAACCTTTTCCCCATTCTTGTCCACCTGAATGCCTATTTCACGACTATAACCAGTGTACAAGCCAGTTCATATTATTTTCATTTTCCTGTATGTTTCTGCATATTCCCACAGTCCTTACAGTTGTAATTTTTTTTTTTTTTTTTTTTTCACTTGGAGTCTCACTCTGTCGCCCAGCCTGGAGTGCAGTGGCATGCTCACGGCCATTGCAGCCTCAACCTGCTGGACTCAGATGATCCTTCCACTTCGACCTTCCAAGTAACTGGAACTACAGGCGAGCACTACCATACCCAGCTAATTTTTTGATTTATTGTAGAGATGAGGTCTCGCCAAATTGCCCAGACTGGTCTAGAACCCCTGGGCTCAGGCAGTCCTCCCGCCTTGGCCTTTCAAGTAGCTGGAACTACAGGTGGTGCACACTATCACATCCTGCTAATTTTTTATTTATTGTAGAGACAAGGTCTCATCAAGTGGCCTGGGCTGGTCTCAAACCCACCGGCTCAGCTTGGCCTCCCAAAGTGCTGGGATTACAGGCTGAGCACCAAGCCTGGCCACAGTTGTAATTTCTAACTGATGCATACTTTACTAAACCATTCCCCCACTGTTCAGTTTCATAATAGATTACCTCTTCAGCAATTACCATTTAATGCAACCAATTTGAAAAAACCAGCCAAGTGTGTGGCTCATGCCTGTAATCCTAGCTCTTTTGGAGGCTGAGTAGGAGGGCTGCTTGAGTTCAGGAGTTTGAGACCAGCCTGGGCAACACAGACGGCACCCCTATTTTTATTAAATAAATAAAAATAATACTTGTGCCGGGCTCAGTGGCTCAGCCTGTAATCCTTCACCCTTGGGAGGCTGAGGTGAGTGAATTGCCTGAGCCCGCGGGTTCGAGACCCGCCTGGGCAGCGAGACCTCATCTCTACAATAAATCAAAAAAATCAGCTGGGCGTGGTGGCACATGCCTGTAATTCCAGTTACTTGGAAGGTTGAGGCGGAAGGATCGCCGGAGCCCAACAGGCTGAGGCTGCGGGGGCTGGGAGCGGTCACTGCACTCCAGTCTGGGCGACAGAGTGAGACTCCAACTCAAAAAATAATAATAATAATAATAATACTTGTTTTTTGAGTCGAAGTCTCACTCTGTTGCCGAGGCTGGAGTGCAGTGGCACACTAGCGACCACTGCAGCCTCAAGCTGCTGGGTTCAGGTAATCCACCTCAGCCTTCCACAAGTAGCTGGAACCACAGGCATGCTCAGCTGATTTTTTTATTTACTGTAGGGACAAGGTCTTGCCATGTTGCTCAGGCTGGTCTCAAACCCCTGAGCTCAGTAGTCTTCTCACCTCTGTCTCCTAAAGTGCTGGAATTACAGGTGTGAGCCACCACGCCCATCCTAAAAACAATAATTTTAAAGAGGAAAAAATAAAACTTTCTCTTCTCTCTAATCATATCTAAGAATTATTTTTAACAAAACTTCATATCCTTAAAGACATTGGAGAAGATAAACTAAATCACAAGATAAGAGTCCATCATACCATACAACTAGACAGCATGATATGGGTTCCCAGCAACTACATTGGCCTAAGGAAGTGGACCACCTCCCTGGTCTCCTCCCCCTCAACCATCCCTGGCTTTAAACTAACACAGTAGGAGGCAGGCCTGTCATTCCTCGACACTGGCCTTTTTAGCCATGATTCCTGACCCCACCAACATATTTCACAATTAAAATACCATGTTCACTACATCATTCCCCTAATATTAGTATTTTTTTTCCAACTTCATATAATTCAAAACTTTGATAGGATAATGTTATCAGGATAGCCTCACCTTACATCCTTTTCATGTCTTTTATTGTCTCGTATGATATCATACATGGGATCTTCATGTGCCTTAAGGGTCAGAGAAGGTTAAAGTTTGGTTAAGCTTCATGGATTACTAGTAAAATAAAATTATGTAGCAGAAACCAGTCTTTTGTATTGTTTGATGTAGCCTTATATTCAACATATTCTAATCCTTTTTTTTTTTTTTTTTAGTTGGAGTCTCACTCTGTCACTCAGACTGGAGTGCAGTGGCCACTCCTGGCCACTGCAGCCTTGACCTGCTGGACTCCGGCAATCCTTCCACCTCAGCCTTCCAAGTAGCTGAAACTACAGGCGCGTGCTACCACATCTGGCTAATTTTTTGATTTATTGTAGAGATGAGGTCTTGCCAAGTTGTCCAGGTGGGTCTCGAACCCGCGGGCTCAGGCAATCCACTCACCTCAGCCTCCCAAAGCTCTGGGATTACAGGCTGAGCCACGGAGCCGGCTATATTCTAATCCTTTTTAATGGTCACATCACTGGAAATTCATTAATGCTATAAAAAAGGATTTACCAGCTAGAAAAAATATGTGAAACAAATATCGCTTATTTTTCTTGAGTCGGGAGTCACACTGTCGCCCAGGCACAATCATAGCTCACCATAGCCTCAAACTCCTGAACTCTGGCAATCCTCCCACCTCAGCCTCCCAAGTAGCTGGGACTACAGGCATGCGCCACTACTCCCAGCTAATCTTAAAATTTTTTTGTAGAGAAGCGGTCTTGCTCATGTTGCCCAGGATTGTCTCAAACTCTTGGCCTTAAGTAATTCTCCTGCCTTGCCCTCCCAAAATACTGGGATTACAGGCATGAGCCCCCACGCCCGGTGAAACCAATATTCTTTATGATGAAATAAATGCATAAACCATGGCATAGACATACTATGAAATAGTACTCAAGTTTGGAAATACAGAGCTAATTATCTTTGTTCTTTTTGGATTGATGAGCAAAAGGTAAAGTTAAGTAAAACAAGAGTTGCAAACTGATATGTAAGAAAAATCATTTACAGGTATTCAAAAATATGTTACATTTCTCAAGGAAGCCTGGAAATACACACATCAAATTACTTGCTGCAAACTGATTTTGAAGGAGGCAAGACTGGATTTGGTGGTAAAAACCTAACTGTGAAGCTTTTTACTTTGTTTAACAAAGCAGATGTATTCTTGTGCTAGATCATTTAAAATTGCTTAAAATACTTAGGAATACAAGTTGAGAAAATGTTATAGTAAGTGAATTATCTATATTTTAAAAAAGAATACATGTTTATTTTAGAAATTTCAGATATTACAAAAAATTAAGTTAGAAATTGTATTATCACTTAGGGATAATTATTGTTAACATCTGCTGTATGTCTTCTAGTAACTCATAATTTATTAAAAATTATAATCAGGCCAGGCATGGTGGTTTATAATCTCAGCAATTTGGGAGGCTGAAGCAGGGGAATAGCTTGAGACCAGGAGTTGGAAACCAGCCTGGGCAGCAGAGAAAGATCCTATCTCGGTGGCTCAGCCTATAATCCCAGGACTTTGGGAGGCTGAGGTGAGTGGATTGCCTGAGCCCATGGGCTTGAGACCCACCCGGGCAACTTGGCAAGACCTCATTTCTACAATTAAAAAAAAAAAAATTAGTCAGATGTGGTAGCACACACTTATAGTTCTGGCTACTTGGAAGGCTGAGGTGGAAGGATCACCGGAGCCCAGCAGGTCGAGACTGAGGTGGCTGGGAGCATGCCATTGCACTCCAGTCTGGGCGACAGAGTGAGACTCCAACTCAAAAAAGAAAGATCCTACCTCTACAAAAAATTTAAAAATTAGGTGGGCATGGTGGCATGTGCCTGCAGTCCCAGCTATTGGGGAGGCTGGAGGATAGCTTGAGACCAGGAGTTCAAGGTTGCAGTGAGCTATAATGGTACCACTGCACTCCAGCCTGGGTGACAGATCGAGACGATGTCTCTAAAAAAACAAACAAACAAACAAACCCAAATTACACATACAACTATTATTTTTCACTTATGTTTCGCCACAGTTTCCAATAACATTATATTATGTATACATTCTTCTAAAACAAAATTCCTAGTGTCTAAACAATTTCTATATTACAGTAATTTATGTTGGTATGTTGAACTATTTGTTTTCTACATTATTTTAATTTCAATTTTTAACCCTATAAAGAAATAATTATGAACATTATGCTTACAAAGTTGTATATATACTGATATTCTGCTATATTGTTAGGGTAAAAATTCAATTTCTGAGTTAAAACAAAATACATACATTAAGATTTTGAGCCGGACTTGGTGGCTCAGCCTGTAATCCCGCACCTCTGGGAGGCTGAGGTGAGTGGATTGACTGAGCCCGCGGGCTCAAGACCCGCCTTGGCAGCGAGACCTCATCTCTACAATAAATCTAAAAAATCAGCCGGGCGTGGTAGCGCATGCCTGTAATTCCGGCTACTCGGAAGGCTGAGGCGGAAGAATCGCCAGAGCCCAGCAGGTCGAGGTTGCGGTGGCCGGGAGCGGCCACTGCACTCCAGTCTGGACGACAGAGTGAGACTCCAACTCAGGAAAAAAAAAAAAAGATGAAAACAAAACTTTAAATGCCTTAAAAGCTGGACAACCTCCTTGGGTCCCTTCCCACTGTGGGAGCTTTTCTGTCCTCTTAATAAATTCTGCTTTTAAAAAAAAAAAAATGCCTTAAAAGTTCACATCATGTTTGTTGACCCCAGTTTGATATACAGGGAGTGCCAAAAAAAGTACTCACATTTTAAGAGATGTTATCTATGTATTACTTTTCAAAGTTGAATTGAATTATGGTAGCAATATGTAGTATGACATTTGCTCAGCTATGCTTCTGCTATTTTGGTTTTTTTGAGTTGGAGTCTCACTCTGTTACCTGCTGGGCTCAGGAGATCCTTCTCCCTCAGCCTTCTAAGTAGCCAGAACTACAAGTGAGTGCTACCATACCCCGCTAATTTTTTGATACATTGTAGAGACGAGGTATCACCAAGTTGCCCAGGCTGGTCTTGAACCCCTGGGCTCAAGCAATCCTCTTGCCTCGGCCTCCCAAAGTGCTGGGATTACAAGCTTGAGCCACCATGCCTGGCCTGCCATTTTCTTTGACTGTCCAGCCTGTCACATGGTGATGCTAGTATTTATTTGCTTAATGCCATCTTTTGAGCAAGCATCATACTTAAAATGTGTATGCATTTTTTTGGCACCCCCTGGTATAGCCAGCTCTTCTTATATAACTAAGAGTTCCTTATCTGCAGATTCAACTGAGGATCAAAAATATATAAAAATTGATGGTTGCATTATGTGCTGAATATGGTCAGACTTTCTCATTATTCTGTAAACAATTTAGTATAACAACTATTTATATTATATTATACAATTATCTGGAGATGATTTAAAGTATATGGGATAATTTGCATAGGTTATATGCAAATACTACACCATTTTCTATAAGGAACTTGAGCATCTACAGTATCGAAGGGTGATCCAGAATCTAGTTCCACTTGGATACAGAGGGACAACTGTATGATAATTTCAGTAAATCCACATGGCAGTATATTTCACTTGGCAGAAGTAGTTCCTGAATGGTGAATTAACATCTCTGAGAGATGACTCTTAAAATAAAATAAGGAATGATAGGTCATTCTAATGATAGATCTAACTGTCATCTACAGAGGAAATATATGCAATTCTCGCTTATTATAGAAAGACATCTAATCTTTAAAGCCTAGGAAGCTAAAAAACTCTGATTTTAGTTAGGAAACATGACTTTTTACATAATAAGTTAAAAAAAAAAAGAGTTGAATAGATAATTGTATCTGCTTCAGAATCACTGTTCCAGGGTATAAGCAAAGAATACTTTAATAAAATATTAGTTTTTTCTTAAAGAGCAAAATTGTCACACAAATGCAGTTTAACAGAGGTGTATGCAGTTAACAACAGACACTGGCCAAAAGCTTTCTGGTAATATATTTTATGTGAGCATTCAATTCATTGGTGACTGATTCATTAATACTCACCGACTCTGATATGTGTAAAATGACATTATGGGATTTTACTTACTACTCTGAACTGTTCTAACTTTTGGTTGCCTTTGATAAAGAATGGACATTCTTTGTCACCTGTTCGGTGACCATACCGTTTGCAACGCCAACCTAAAAACAAAGAAAAAGAGAAAGATTTCCATAAGAAACAGTTTCACCTAATCAAAATAAAGAATCCGTAGATTATAGTCAAGGTCATCTTCATTAAATTCCAGTTGTAAAAGAAAATAGAACCATATAAGATCCAGGAAATAGTGGTAAACCAATTGCTTCCCCAAGCATCCTTAATCATGTAGCCTGAGGAGTAAGTTTTCTATCAGGTATTTATGAAGCAGTCCAATGTAAAAGTATTGTAAAAGGTGAATTTTTGTGTGTCTCACTGTATTTTTCAAAGTAAATCTTTCCATTAATCAAGTGGCTCTGATTCTCATTTGTAAACGTGGCCACTAGAACAAGTAGTAAACATAATCACAAGTTCTCTTAAAATATTAATGCCATCAGAACAGTGTTATTTTCAGGGCAGGGAAACTGTCCTGTTTAAAGAGGTTTGTTATTAGAAGCAGCAGTGGGTCCTGATGAGGAAGAGACAACAGGAGAATGTGTATCCATATTCCAAGGCAACAAAAGGAAACATGCATCTTCATGGAATTTCAGTGAGTGTGGCCTTGACATCAGGCATTGTGATCTAGGAAAAAGGAAGTGGTGAGAAAAGCAGGAATGGATGAGATTGTTGTTATTTCTCTTAACCATTTTCATTGTCTCAGAACCATCTGGACGTGAGGCAAATCAGGAGTGGTGAGTGAGACCCTATGTCTGGGTATTGAGCAACTTCAAGAAGGTCAGGAAGCATTAGGTAAGTTCAGCCAACTTTTTTCCATGCTGGCAACTAACTACAGAAAATATGTAGTGAAAGGAAAAGGAAGTTTTTCCCTTTTTATTTTTATTTGATGATTGAATGCAGGGAACCATTTAAAAATATACAAAGTATGGAGATTCTCTACTGATTTTTTCCAAGTTGTTCCTGTCCTTGTCTCTCTTGCCATTTAAAGTTTGAGAATGACCACACTCCTCCAAACAAATATCTTTCCTTATGGCAAAATGGAAGGGATGTGAACTGCCATAGAGCATGAAGTACAGATATCTAGAAGATAACCATTCCTGCTCAAAATCCTCTCACTATTAAGGAAAGGTGATCCTTACTATTCAGAGTGTGGTCTACGAACCAGCAAAATCAATGAGGCAGATTGTTAGAAATGCAGGGTATTGGGCCCACCCTAGAAATGCATACAGCCTGAATTTTAAAAGATTTATTGGTGATTTGTAGAAATGTTAAAGTGGGCTGGGTGCAGTGGCTCACACCTGCAATCCCAGCACTTTGGGAGGCCTAAGTGAGAAGATTGCCTGAGCCCACAGATTCGAGACCAGCCTGGGCAACTTGTTGAGACCTCATGGCTACAAAAAATAAAACAATAAAAAAATTAGCCAGGTGTAATGGCGCATGCCCGTAGTTCCTGCTGCTTGAAGGCTGACACAGAAGGACTGCCTGAGTCCAGCAGGTCAAGGCTGTGATGGCCGGAAGCATGCCACTGCCCTCCAACCTGGGTGACAGAGTGAGACTCAAAAAAAAAGAAAAGAAATATTCAAGTGTGAGAACCACTTTTCTAGTTAACACTAGAATCAGTGAAATAAAAAATAAGATGAGTATTCTGTACAGCTGAGTGATTACCTTAACAGTAATTACAACAAACGTAAATGGATTAACACTCCACTCAAAAGGCAGAGATTAGCAGAATGGATTTTTAAAAAGTTATCCAACTACCAGTCACACAATGTAATTCAAAGACACAATTAGGTTGAAAGTAAAAGGATGGAAAGAACTAAATGATGTAAACAGTAACTAAAAGGGAGCTAGAACTGCTTTCCTAGTTTTGGACAACACAAGCCCTAAGATAAAACCATTTCAAGAGATGGACATTTTGTATTGATAAATGTCAACCTATCAAGAAGATATAACATTTATAAATATGTACGCACCTAGCAAAAGAGTGCCAAGTATATGAAACAAAAACTGACAGAACTGAAGAGGAAAACAGAGTAATGCAACAGTAATAGCTAGAGATTTCTTTACTCTACATTCAATAATAAATAAAACAACTAGAGAAAAGATCAACATAACAAGACTTAACAGTATAAACCAAGTAAACTCAACAGATGTTAATAAAACACTTTGTCACCCAATGAGAGAGTAAATATTCATTTGAAGCCCACAAATAATATCCACAAAAAATCCTGTGTTTGCTATAAAACAAGAATTAACTCATTCAAGACTGCTGACGTGAATTTACGTCATTCCAAATTCTGTTCCTGGTTGCCAGTGCCAGTGCCAGTGGCAAATTCACAGTCATCATGGAGTGACTGTCTTTTCAGGTTTATAACCTGAATAAGTACAAAGTACAGGATGCTAGTCAGAGTGTGTCTAAGGCAAATACTGGCTATGTCTGCAACTTTCAGCTATACTGTGAAAAAGATGACAATTTAGAAAAGACCATTTCACTTGTGATTAACAACAGAAGTTTGTGACAACTAGCTTCAGATTTTTCTTATCTTCACCTGCTCAGTATTAGGAAAGTGAAAAATTTGCCAATCACGAAGTATGTTAATATACCTAAAAGGATCTAAACCATGCACAGTATGTTCTTCAACCACAAAAAACAACAAAGCAACAAGAGAAAGAAATTTGGGGAATCCACAATTTGTAGAAATTACACCACACATTTGTAAACTATCCATGGGTCAAAGGGACGTTAGAAAGTATTGGAGCCTATAATCCCATGCCTTGGGAGGCTGAGGTGAGTGGATTGCCTGAGCCCGCAGGTTCGAGACCAGCCTGGGCAACTTGGCGAGACCTCATCTCTACAATAAATCAAAAATTAGCCAGGTGTGGTAGCGCGCACCTGTAGTTCCAGCTACTCGGAAGGCTGAGGTGGAAGGATCGCCGCAGCCCAGCAGGTCGAGGCTGCGGTGGCCGGGAGCGGCCACTGCACTCCAGTCTGGGTGACAGAGTGAGACTCAAACTAAAAAAAAAAGAAACTATTTGGGGTTGGGCACAGTGGCTCATGCCTGTAATCTTAACACTTTGGAAGACAGAGGTGGGAGGATTGCTTGAGCCCAGGAGGTCGAGACTAGCCTGGGCATCAAGGCAAGAGCCCATCTCTACTTAAAAAAAAAAAAAGTATCTGGACCTAGACTGGGCATGATGGCTCATGCCTGTAATCCCAGCACTTCAGGAGGCTGAGTCGGGAGCTTGCTTGAGGCCAGGATTTCAGGACTAACCTGAGCAACATAGTGAAACCCCGTCTCTACAAAAAATAAAAAATTATCCAGGTGCTGTGATGCATGCATATAGTCCCAGCTACTCAGGAGGCTAAGGTGGGAGAACTGCTTGAGGCCAGAAGTTTGAGGTCATGGGGAGCAATAATTGTGCTACTGCACTCCAGCATGGGCAACAGAGCAAGACTTTGTCTCTTAAAAAAACACAACAAAACAAAACAAAAAACAGTAAGTATTTGGATCTGAATGAAAATTAAAACATATTGGCCGGGTGCAGTGGCTCAAGCTTTTAATCCCAGCACTCTGGGAGCCAAGCGAGAGGATTGTCTGAGCCCAGGGGTTCAAGACCAGCCTAGGCAACTTGTTGAGACCTTTTCTCTACAATTAAAAAAAAAAAAAATAGCCGAGCTCGGTGGCTCAGCCTGTAATCCCGCACCTTTAGGAGGCTGAGGTGAGTGGACTGCCTGAGCCTGTGGGTTCGAGACCCGCCTGAGTAGGTGAGACCTCATCTCTACAATAAAATAAAAACAAATTAGCCAGGCATGGTAGCGCGTGCCTGTAATTCCAGCTACTCGGAAGGCTGAGGCGGAAGGATTGCTGGAGCCCAGCAGGTCAAGGCTGCGGTGGCCGGGAGCGGCCACTGCACTCCAGTCTGGGCGACAGAGTGAGACTCCAACTCAAAAAAAAGCTGGGCGTGGTAGCATGTGCCTGTAGTTCTGGCTACTTGGAAGGCTGAGGTGGAATGATCGACTGAGCCCAGCTAGTCAACACTGGGGTGGCTGTGAGCATGCCACTACCCTCCAGTCTGGGTGACAGAATGAGACTCTGACTAAAAAAAAAAAAATGAGATACAGATAAAGTGGTGCCTCAGAATTCAGTTTTTCTGGGTCTGCTAATCATTTAGTATTCATTTATCTGCATTATAATACCCTACTTTAAAAAAATTTGACTGTTTCATTGTGTTTTTTTCTTGTGTCTATGTATAGAAGAAAATGTATAACTTTTGCTGGGCATAGTGGCTCACACCTGTATTCTCAGCATTTTGGGAGTCTGAGGAGGGAGGAATGCTTGAGCCCAGGAGTTCAAGACCAGCTGGGGAAACATAGTCAGATCTCGTCTCTACAAATAATAATAATAAAAAAATTAGCCAGACATGGTACATGCCTGTAGTTCTAGCTAGTTAGGAAGCTGAGGTGAAGGATGGCTTGAGCCTACGAAGTAAACCTATAGTGACCCACTGCACTCCAGTCTCAAGAAAAAAAAATTATAGCTTTAAATGCCTATATCAGAAGAGAAGATCTCAAATAATCTAGAATTGCATTTTAAAAATCAAGAAAAATGGCTGGGCTCGGTGGCTCAGCCTGTAATCCCCGCACTTTGGGAGACCGAGGTGAGTGGATTGCCTGAGCCCTTGGGTTCGAGACCAGCCCAGGCAACTTTGTGAGACCTCATCTCCACAGTAAATAAAAAAATTAGCCAGATGTGGTAGCATGTACCTGTAGTTCCAGCTACTTGGAAGGCTGAGGTGGAAGGATTGCCGGAGCCCAGCAGATAAGTGTGCCACTACCCTCCAGCATGGGTGACAAAGTGAGACTCAAACTCAAAAAAAAAAATCAGGAAAAAGAAGGGTAACCCAAACCAAAGATAAGCAGAAGGAGGACATAATATGCCATTGATGAAACTCAGAGTATTATGCTAAATGGAAGAAATCATACCATAAATGAAAGAATCCACAAGTGATATGAATCTATTTATATGACATGGCCAGAAAACCAAATGTATTAAGATAGTAGATTAATAGTCGCAAATGGGGATGAACAGAAAATGGGCTGAGGGATCTTCATGGAGGGATAAAAATGCTCTAACACTTATTTATGGTGATGGTTGTTGTATATCCTCGGCAGTTACTAAACAAAACACTGCATTATATCCTTGCTTCACAAAGATTTTCATGATATTAAAAAATAAACCACATAAAACTTCTTATAAAAGTCATAGAGAGCCGGGCTCGGTGGCTCAGCCTGTAATCCCACGCCTTTGGGAGGCTGAGGTGAGTGGAATGCCTGAGTCCGCGGGTTCGAGACCCACCTGGGCAGCAAGACCTCATCTCTACAATAAATCAAAAAATCAGCCGGGTGTGGTAGCGCATGCCTGTAATTCCGGCTAATTGGAAGGCTGAGGCGGAAGGATTGCCGGAGCCCGGCAGGTCGAGGCTGTGGTGGCCAACTCAAAAAAAAAAAGAAAAGTCATAGACACAAGAAAAAAACACCATGAAACAGTCAAATTTTTTTAAAGTAGGATGTTATAATGCAGATAAATGAATACTAAATGATTAGCAGACCCAGAAAAACTGAATTCTGAGGCAGCAAAAAGGAGAACTGAGAACCAACTCAATTTGTATTAGCAGAACCTCCAAAACTCAGGAATTGGCAGCACCAGATACCTCTGGAAGTGGGGGGGAAGAGGTAATGGGCAATTCTCCCTGGTCCTAGTAGAAGGTTCTTCATTGTGTGAAAAGGGTAAAGCAGAGGGCCTCTGACCAGAGAGACATCAGTTATACATGAAGGCAGGCTGCCACAATAAATCAGAAGTTATATGAACAAATGAAAAGTAGATGGAGAGATTTCCCAGTCTTCCTCTACTCAGCTCCCAGAATACTAGTACGATGGTCTTTACCCTCCATGTGGGAGACTTCTCTCTGGAAAAATATAGCCCAACCAATGAAGAAAAACCTATATATGAGGGGGGACCAAAAAAACCCCAGAATTTATTTATAAAAAGTTGTGCATCACCTCATCAATAAGGGTACCTGCATGGTGAATATTTGTATACCTAGCCCTGAATTGTACCCCACAATTTTAAATTAAAAATAAATAAATAATTTTTAAAAATTTTTAAAATAAAATTAAAAAGTTGTACATGTATTCTCACATGTCTAAACTTCAGTCACCTTCAAAGTACCCTCTGTTTGATGCAATACTCCTATTGCGATGCTTTCCCCACTGTTCAAAACAGTTTTTGAACTTGTCAATTTTGATGCTTTTTAGTGTTTCTGCTGGTTTTTGTTTCATCTCTTCCACATAGGCAAAATGTTCCCCTTTGAGGCCTTTTTCACTAGAGGAAGAAAATTGCTCAGGGCGAGATCAGGTGAATAGGAAGGGTGGGGCGTGGGTGTCATGCTGTTTTTGGTCAAAAGCTGCTGAACACTCAGCGCAGTGTGGGCAGGTGCACTCACAAATCACCCATCATAAAATGGGCAAACACACTGAAAGAATCTCCCCCCAAAATTTCACTGAAGCCGAATGCAGCCTCTCACAACAACACTGGGTGGTACACTGATGCAAATGGGTTCCTAGAACACTTACCTAGCAGGGGAAGCCTGTACTACAAGGGACCCACACCCCCTAAAAAATAATTTCGGGGTTTTTTTTGGTCCCCCTTGTATACTGAAAATGAGATAGATACAGTAGCCAGTCTCCAAAATGGCCCCAATAATCTATGACTTCTCTTTCCTTTTTTTCTTTTTTTTTTTGAGTCAGAGTCTCACTCTGTTGCCTAGACTGAAGAGCAGTAGCAAAATCATGGCTCACCATAGCCTTGAACTTCTGGGATCAAGCAATCCTCCCTCCTCAACATTTCAAGTAACTGGAACTACAGGTGTGTGCCACCACACCCAGCTAATATTCTTGACTTTTTTTGGAGACAAGTCTTGCTATGTTGCCCAGTCTGGTCTTAAATTCCTGCTCTCAAGCAACCCTCCCATCTTGGCCTCCTAAACTGCTGGGATTATAGGCATGAGCCACAGTGCCTGACTTTTGAGTTGATATAGAAATCACCGGGCTCAGTGGCTCAGCCTGTAATCCCGCGCCTTGGGAGGCTGAGGTGAGTGGATTGCCT